>NC_066581.1:256662888-256962888 GCF_024323335.1 Lathyrus oleraceus
CGGTCTGAGTAGACATTTTGCGGGCATACATCACAAGATGATTGAGCGGACAAGAGTTCCCCTTATACTTTTCAAAGTCAGGAACTTTGAACTTCACCGGGATTTTGACGTTGGGCACTAAGCACAACTCAGCAGCACTCTTTCCAAATAAATCTTTACCTCACAGCGCTTTCAATTCCTTGCGCAACTCAAGAAACTGATCTTTCATCTCGTCCATCTTTTCATAAACATCTGGACCCTCAGACGGCTCGAAATGATAGATGGTATCCTCTACACGAGGCAAGGTGTGCACAACGGGAGGTGGCACTGACATGACGGGGCTAGATGCTGGCATGGAAGCAAAGGTAGGCGCAAAGCCTTCTGGCACAAAGTTGGACAGCATTCCCCACGGGAATCCGGCAGCCATATTCAGCAGGAAGTGGGTGGCAGCAGCAGGCACGGTAGAGGTAACCACTTCTAAAATAACAGTCCTCGTGGGAGGAGTTGCAGGCGTTGGAGAAGCTTGACTTTGGGCAGCAAGAACTGACTCCATCATGGCAGTCAGGCGGGCGATTTCGTCCTTTAGCTCTTTGTTCTCTTGCTCTAAGTGCTCCATGATTTTCAGATGATTGGCTCGGGTATTGTACCGGTGAGTCAGCTTGGCTAAAGCATAGAAGAAACACCAATCAGACACCTGGCAAAAACCTGCTTATGCAAATGATGCATGAAATGCAATGCTTGATTATTTTTTATTTTTGTTTTCAAGGAACTTACTATATCATTTGCAAATATATATATTTAAATGGCAATTGCAATAATTTGATATGACCAAAAATCTCTTTTTATTTATATAAGTTGGAAGGATTACACTGAGTACAATTTCAGAAACTAAATGAAAAATACAAGAGAAAAGGAGACTAGTCATCCTAAGGATCCCTAACAACAATGTCAGAAGATCTGGCTGAAGGCGCGTACTTCCTTTGAATGTGACGGATCTCGGTCTCAAAAGAAGCCTTCATCTGAGTCTTCTCGAGGACAAGCTAATCAACAATATTCTTCCAAGCAATGAAAGGCTGAGGCATGCTAGAAGATGAAACCTCTGGCTCTCTCTGTCTTTTCGTCACTCGGTCTTCAAGTAGCTCAATAAGCACATCTTTGTCCTTAGACTCCAACTGCAACTCTTCATGTTTCTTGCTCAAAGCACGGAAATGCTCTTCCCACATGTCTTTCTCTTGCTTCATCTTGGCGAGCGCGTCTTCCAACTCCTCTACATCTTGGTTAGGGAGAGTAAATGTCTCAACCACAACCATACACATAGGTCTTTCGCAAGGATAAGGCATCTTCAACTCCAAAGCTCTCTTCTTCACTCAATGAGTGTAAGCTTCCAAAGCTACACAATTGCACGGACCAAGCTCGGATCTTCCTTTCCTATGCACATTATGCCAAACATGCATAATCTTCTACTTCAAATGTTGGGGATCTTTACCCTCTTGATAGAAAATACCTTCTAACAAAGTGTTATTAGGCTTATCTCTCAAGGGGAACCCATGTTGACGACGAGCCAAAGCAGGGTTGTAGTTAATTCCTCCTTGTGTACCAATGAGAGGCACATTAGAGAATTCACCACAACTATCAATAATCTCTAAACTGCTTAAAGATGGGTCATACCAAACTATATCATCATTAGTGAAAGACATGAGTCTCTGAGACCACCTTAGACATTGTTTGTTCTCCACAAAAGCAGGTGTCTGAGGCAAGTGCGAAATAAACCACTTGTACAGAAGAGGAATGAAATAGACAATAGTTCCACCACCTTTAGAATTCCTTAGATGCAAAGAGAAATACATATCACCCAACAGAGTAGGCGCGGGATTCCCAATCAAGAAAAGTCTAATGGCGTTAACATTAACAAAACCGTCAATGTTGGGGAACAAAGTTAATCCATAAATGAGCAACACAAAGATAGCTTCAAAAGCGTCCACACTACCGGCTTGAGCAAAAGCAGTAGCTTCCTTGATGAGGAAATCAGATGACAATCCAAATAACCCTCCTTTCTTCACCCAATGAGCCTCTATCTCAGACTTCTTCAAGTGAAGAGCTTCAACAATAATACTAGATCAGGGAATCTCCTTCAATCCACTAAAAGGCACTCTACTAGAAATAGGTATCCCCAAAAGATGAAAATAATCCTCCAAGGTAGGCGCAAGTTGAAAATCTGGGAAAGTGAAACAACGGTAGAGAGGATCATAGAACTACAGTAGCACACTCAAAAGTCCTTCAACCACATCAGCAGACAAGATGGACAAAAGCTTCCCATGACGTTGTTTGAAGTCCAAGGGATCTAATACAAAATATGCTAGCTTCCTTAACTCTTTCAAGTCAGGACATCTGAAACTGTACTTCTTAGTGTTCCTTCGTCCATAATCCATGGTCTTAAAATATTTGCAAATGATACCTTAGTTCCTTGAAATTTTCGTGTGATGAATGTTATGATGCGCATGAATGCATGAATGCAACAATCACAAATAAGGGATCACACACAAGGCAAGCAAAGGTCAAGGGATGAATCAAGTCATTGTCAAGATCAATCATCCATTTTGGTGGATTATGGTTTACACCTTATCAACACCCAAGTTCCATTGATATTGACAAGACTTGATTGGATCAACCATGAATCAAGGGTTTGTTGCAAGTCACGAGCATGGAGTCTGGGTAAGAACCATCCCAAAGGAGTGAACTAAGGATAAAAACTTGTAAATCATGTTCTAAAAAGTTCCCAGAGTCTTAATTCCATCTATCGGATATTATAGGTTAAGATGACTGACTCATCGACCCATAATATTCTAAAGATAAACTCGTCTGAGTGTAGTATCGCGTAACAACTGTTATCAAGTCTAGACTTGAACAGTTTCCGCACTACGTCCTAAATAGGCCAAGATGGGTTAAATATCCTAAGGTCCTCATCTTCTCGGGCCCAATTAGAGATAGCAATTCCTAACCATAAATACTTGTGTGACATTTCCAAATCCAAAAGAATCTCCACTGAGCGGATGGATCTCAAGCCAACTTGTTAAGGACTACTCCACACAAGTCGAACATGACTATACTATCCTCCTATCTTAATTGCACTCAAGTTTGGGTTAGAACTTATCTCACCACTCAGAGATCACCAAGCAGATTATATCACACATACATATATACAAACATCACATACATACAAATATATTCACACAAAAAGTAGGTTAAACCCACTAGAGACTACTCCCCAGCAGAGTCGCCACTTAATTTCTGTAGCGGTAAATTCATGATCATCAAGCTATGGATAAGCTAGAGATCAAATAACAAGAGTCTCCCCCGCGCTTTTATTGTTTCCAAGGGAAAAGGGAAAAAGTACGAACAAAACCCAAAATTAAGAAGTTTTCAAATCAAAACTAATAAAATGTCAGAGATTTCAGGTAAGGGGGTTGGTTACACAGAGGGAAGGTGTTAGCACCCAAAGTGTTCTAGGTACTCCTAGAGAGCCCTTTTTGTGTGCATATGTACTTGGTATAAAGTGATGTTTACAAACAAATAGAATGGGGGGATGAGAAAAGAATTTATTAATTATATTTTTATGTTTGACAAGACCTTCGGTCTTGTGCCTACGTACCAACATAAAAATGAGGGATCAAAACCTCGTGGTTCGTGATACAAATTTCAAAGTGGATGCATTGCTTTTAACAAAAATTAAGTTTGAAAGGCACAAAGGCCTAAAAATGGTTTGAATGAGTTAGTTCTTTTTGGCTTTTTTGAAAGTTTAAGTCAAGTATAGTTAAGTTTATTTACAAGTTTGATTTAAGAAAAGAAGTTTGAAAATGCAATGGCATAAGGCCAAAGTTTCTATCTTTTTTGCAAAAGTGGTCAAAGTGTAGAACAAAATAAGTTCAATCAAAGAAAGTTTTGAAAAAGGAGGGAGAGAATTTGAAGTTAAATAAGTGGGGAGAAGATGAAGAGACTATGCTATGTACAAAATTAAAAGTTTAGAGTTGAAAAGATCTGACCAAATGGGTAGCAATCCAATAGACAAGAATGTCAATAGAAACCCAGAATTCCCTTGGATTTTTAGAATCAAGCAACACACAAATGCACAATTATATTATCTTGAATAGCAAGGCATCAAATAAAGATGGCCACATCCAAGCTTACCATTCCATGATCTTCTTCAAAATAGCCCTTGTAACAGATGAATTACACAAGTCATAGGTTCAAAATAATAGCTTCACAATGATCAGGTTGCAGATTAACTTAGAGAAATCTTGAATGAAGTATCAGATGAAGTTTCAAATTGTAAGCACTTGGTTTCTCAATAAGTTGGCATTGGCCAAGTCCTTTAGCATAGGAATGTTGCCTAAGTTCTAAGTCCATTTGTCCAAGATCAAGCCAATAGTCCACACAAAAGTTTTTTAGGGTTTTTGTTGTTATTATGTACATTAATGGTCAAAGACCACACAAACAAGCAAAGTATACACAAACAAAATATATCACACAATATGGTCCAAGTGGACAAAGTGAAAATTGCATTAACATAAACAATTAGAATGATATGAATAATGGCAAATGAAATAAAATGCTAAAAGTAAATTGCATTAAAGTAAATGAATTGAATTTAAAAGTTAGTAGTTAATAGGTTATAAGTTAGTATTGTTTTGCTTTTGCTTTTTAATTTGAAGTCATTCTTTGGAGAACACTCAACCCAATTATCACAAGCATGGATCCTTGAACCAAGACATCTTCCAAAGGAAGGAAAAAAGGCCAAGTTTCCACACAATACCATGAAAGAGGGGAAACTTGCAATCTCACTAACTAGAATGCTTATGCCTTTTGTGTCACAATTTTAGCACTATGTTAAGCAATCGTAATTGGACTTATGTAGAAGTCACAACTTTTTGAGGTCGGGCAATAGAATTTTGGTGTTAATGCATGTTAGAGACATAGTATAATGAACTATGCTCATGAAACATACCACACACACAAAAGAATATGCAAAAGTGGTGGCTTAATCTCATCCATACTTATGTTGATTTTTCAATCAACTAGCCTTAGGATTTTGAGATGCCATATGCCAAATGAAATGAATGAATGAAGAAGGGGAATGAGATGAAGTGGGAGGGGAATGAATGAAATCACAAATTGGTCAAAGGAGGACTTTTACCAAATTAATATCATTCATTTTGGGAGATGGAATGTACATTCCATCAATCCCCTAAATCCAATGATATTAAGTTGACAAAGTCAAATCAACCTTGACCAAGGTCCAACAACAATAAGCAAACTCAAACAAGTCATCACAATTGGTCAACAATATTATTTTGCATTTAATCAAATTAAAAATACTAAAATAAGGCATTTAAATTAATATGGTTTGTCCAATTCCTAAATCCTCATCAAAACACCAAATAAATGGTCATGAGATTTATCATAGGTCAAACAAGGTCAAAGGACCTTGGAGAAAAAATTTCATAATTTTTGGACGTTTAAAAATATTTTTAGACAATTAAAAACAAATGCAAAATCAATTAATTCATGAAAAATATTAATAATGATCCAAAAAATAATTTTAATTTAAATATGAAAGAGAAAAATATTTGAAATTTTTTGGTGAAAGTCCCATATTTTTTGGATCAATATTAAATTTAATATGAATTATTGAAAATAATGCAATTAAAATGAAAATATAAATATCAGAAAAAACGTGGACCACTTGATCTCCCTCATTAATTGAGGTAGCAGATCAAGTGGATCAAAACACGCGTTCCACCATGTACTTGAGTCAGCGCGCCACGTAGTTGGTATTCAAAAGGAACGCTCAGGATTAAAATAAATTAGATGGGTCATATGGTTGGAGACGTGCCAACAAACGGCCGGAGTTGTAGCTCTGGTCTTCTTCTCCGGTGGACCTCACTGGACTGGTCCACCTTCAACCATCACCAAAATTAAAAACAAGTACATGATTTCAAAGTAAAAATTGCACTGAGTTTGAATCTAGCCTCAATTCACTCTAACTCCAAGTATATTGAGAGATACATGGAGTTAAAATTTGAGGTACATGAACTGAGTTGCTTCGATTTGGCCTCAAAGCAACTCAATCTTCTTGCCTACATTGGTTGGACTTCAGACAACCAAAGAATCAATAAAATTGAGCAATAATTAGAGAGAATCGAAGAGATCAAAATTTCTGGAAAATACCTTCAATGGAGGTCTGGATTCAACTGATCTTGCTCTTGCTCGTGCTTGATCTCACTCCAAATGCTTGCAGAAGAAGGATTGAATGCTCAAAAGGTTGTGGATCCCGGGAGATTTGAATTTCAAAATAGTGGAAATTCAAACTCAAATTCAAGTGAATTTCTCAGGATTATCCTTTGCAATGTGAGGGTTAGAGGTAGGGGATCAAAGCTGGCGTGAATGTCTGTGAAATTCTGAGCATATGATGCTCTATTTATAGCTGAAACCATTGCTTTTTGCACACTTGAAATCCACTTTTCAAATTTGGTATTGATGATGCATGGGTGCATGGGCGCGCATAGGCCCATAAAATCATTGCCCTAAGTCCACAAATGAGTGTGAGATAGTTTGAATTCAACTTGGATTGCAAGGCAAGTGTGTGTGAAGATTTGAAGTTTGATCCTTGCCAAGTGATGACACCATGTTCATGCCATGCGCAGCCTATGCATTCCTTGTCCAAAATGAATGAATTTAAGCTCTTTGGAAAGGTGAGATCAAGAGGAACAACTTTCATGTTCAACATTTTTCCATTTGGGGTTTGTATCATGAAGAAAATTGAGGTGGAAGTTTGGAAATTTTTTACATATCAAAATTTTTCAGTGTCAAGCCATATGTCTCAATATTCCACCTTGCTTAACTGTTTATATGAGCTTCAAATAAGAAACGTGTCTTCATCAACATTGTATATATCTCAAAGACCTTCAAAATGGTCACCAATTTCATGTCATTTGGATTTGAAATGATAGAGTTATGCATTTTTGAAGTTTGGAAAAATCACTTGATCAATGGTATAGGTCAAAAGTGACCTATAATGTAACCTCATATCACATGCTCAAAAAAGTTGAATTAGCTCTCACTCCAAACATAAAGGTTGAAGTAGACTTCTTGAATTTGATTGTGAAACTTGGAAATCTTTCATCTCATTAAAATTGAGCAAGTTATGGCCTTGGGAAGTTGACTTTCAAATTAGGGTTTAGACAAAATGACCTATAATGTTTCAACATAGAAAATGATTTTCCAAGAAAAAATTGAAATTCTGGTATCAGATATAAGATGTCGAAGATAATGTTACGACACTGATATCTGCTAACACACAATGGATAAAATAAACAGAATGGTAAAGCGAATAACACAAGCAATTGTTAACCCAGTTCGGTGCAACTCACCTACGTCTGGGGGCTACCAAGCCAGGAAGGAAATTCACTAAAATAGAATTAGTTCAAAGACTATCTGTACACTTTAACAAGTTACAGTCTTTCTCACCTAATCTCTACCCGTGCAACTTCTACCTAAGCAATCTTAGATATGAGAGCCCACTCACTTCCCTTACAATCACACACCAGTGATTTTAAACAACAATCCCTTGTGAAAAGAAAATACTTTTCAATTACACACTCTTGATTTTACTTCACAGTTTCAATCAAGAAGGCACACTCTTGATCTTGCTTCAAAGCTTTGATCAAGAAGACACACACTTGATCTTGCTTCAAAACTTTGATCAAGTAGACACACACTCTTGCTTAACAGCTTTAGAGTGACAAATTACAACCACAAATCAGTCCAATTCAATCATCAATGGATGACTTGAATGACCTATAAGTCTTACGACTAAACAGACACAAACCCTATCTCTCTCTATATATTTTGCTCAGTCTTGGTTGTGTGTTCAAACAGGTTTTCTAAGTCCCTTTTTATAGAAGCATTCTGTTGGGCTTGGACATCTTGAAAACCCTAAATCTATTTTCCAATCATATCTTTTTATAACAGCTAGTTAGATCTCTTTGGAAAATATGTAAATCAGGTTGTAATCCATGATTGAATGCGCCAGCTAGCCATGTCTTCAATCATCCAAAGATTTCCATTAATTGTGCAATCACAAAACACTAGACATTCATACTGAATGTTCTGTGTACAGGATGTCATGACATCGGGTCTGACATCCTGGAAAAATTTTGCATAATCCAATAATTCCTTTTATAGCTTTTAGCAGGTACAGCCATATCAGATGCCATGACATTGTGTATGTCATCTGAAACAATCCTGCATGAACATGTCTTCCATTTAAGCTCCAGCAGGTACAGCCAATATGAGAAGCCTTGTCATTGTATGTGGCATTCTGAAACAATCCTGCTTGCACATGTTCTTGAATTCCAGCAGGTACATAGGATATCTCATGTTAAGACATCACACATGACATCTTGTGAACACTCTTTGTTTTACCAAAATTGTTGCCAACACTTAGAATCAACAAACTCCCCCTTTGGCAAATTTTGGCTAAAACATATATCTGTCTTTTTGTTCACAAGGCAAACTATCAGCAGTTTAAACAACATAACAGAAGTTTAATCAGCAGCAGAAGCAAAACAATTACTAGCTATGGCTACTAGTAATACACACATGCACAAGGGTACTCTTCCTCCCCCTAAATCTGTGCAACAAACAACAGAATTACTAGTTATGGATGCGACTAGTAAGACACACATATGCACGATGCACAAGGGTACTTCTTCTCCCCCTCAATCTGTGCATTCATCAAATAACAGCTACTGTAACTCCAGCACCTGTACCAGCCAGAATGTCATACTGACATCTGCTTCAACATTAACACCTGTGCACCATATCAGACATCCTGTTTGACATCTGTAAACAGACAAACATACTGTTGTAGCACCTGTGCACTTCTTTCAATAATGGTTGTCCTCTAGTCCAGCCACACACAACTTCCATAACGACTTCCATACCAAGAACTTCTCCCCCTTTTTAGTCAAAATTGACCAAAGGTGAGTAAATCTCATAGCCTCTTCACACCCATCACATCTTTCACTACACCATACCTCACAAAACTCCATACTCTTTTTGTGAGAACTATCCACAGACTCCTTTGATTGCTATAGATTCTCATACACACATATCCCCAGTTTTCCTCTTAAACATTCAAATTGATTGGCATCCAAAGCTTTTGTGAATATGTCAGCTAATTGCCTCTCTGTAGGAACATGCTCTAGTGCTATGATCTTCTCTTCCACAAGTTCTCTGATGAAGTGATGCCTGATATCAATGTGCTTTGTCCTGCTGTGCTGAATAGGATTCTTGGAAATATTTATAGCACTCAGGTTATCACAGTATAATGTCATGACTTCTTGTGTGACATTGTATTCAGACAATATTTGTTTCATCCAGACCAGTTGGGAACAACTACTTCCAGTTGTTATGTATTCAGCTTCAGCAGTGGATAGAGATACACAGTTCTGTTTCTTGTTGAACCATGAAATCAGATTGTTCCCTAAGAAGAAACATCCTCCTGATGTGCTCTTCCTATCATCAGCACTCCCAGCCCAGTCTGCATCACAGTATCCAGTCAACATAGATCCAGATCCATGAGTATATAACATCACATAGTCACTGGTGCCATTGACATATTTCAGTATTCTCTTCACTTGGTTTATGTGACTGACTTTTGGTTCAGCTTGATATCTAGCACACACACCAACAGCAAATACAATGTCAGGTCTGCTTGCTGTGAGATATAGCAGACTGCCTATCATGCTTCTGTATAGACTTTGATCTACACTGACACCATTTTCATCTTTGGAGATTTTTACATGTGTAGGAGCAGGTGTTCTTTTATGGATTGCATTCTCCATGCCAAACTTCTTTACAATGTTCTTGGCATACTTGCTTTGAGATAAAAAGATAGAGTCTTCCATCTGTCTGACTTGTAGCCCAAGAAAGTAGGTCAGTTCTCCAACAAGGCTCATCTCAAACTCAGATTGCATTTGTCTAACAAAATGTTCAACCATCTGTTCTGACATTCCACCAAATACAATGTCATCTACATATATTTGTGCCACCATGAGCTTCCCTCCTTCATTCTTCACAAACAGAGTCTTGTCAATACCTCCTTTCCTGTATCCATTGTCAGTGAGGAACACTGTGAGTCTCTCATACCAAGCCCTGGGAGCTTGTTTTAACCCATAGAGGGCTTTCTTCAATCTGTACACATGTTGTGGAAGATTTGGATCTGTGAAGCCTTTAGGTTGTTCAACATATACTTCTTCATTTAGGTAGCCATTTAGAAAGGCACTTTTTACATCCATCTGAAACAGTTTGAGTTTCAGAATACATGTCACTCCAAGCAATAATCTAATGGACTCAAGGCGAGCTACAGGAGCAAAAGTTTCATCAAAGTCAACTCCTTCAACTTGAGTATATCCTTGAGCTACTAATCTAGCTTTGTTTTTAGTAACAACCCCTTGTTCATCAGATTTATTCTGATATACCCACTTTGTACCTATGACATTTACTCCTTCAGGTCTAGGAACCAATTCCCATACTTCATTCCTCTTGAATTGACCTAACTCTTCTTGCATGGCATTGATCCAGAACTCATCAGTCAAGGCTTCCTTGATATTTCTAGGTTCAATCTTTGACACAAAGCAACCATGTGAGATTACTTCCCTTGATCTAGTAGTGACTCCTTTATCTGGGTCTCCTATGATAAGGTCTTTGGGATGATCCTTCTGAATTCTGATAGAGGGTCCCTTGTTGATTTTGTCATCTTCAAGTTCAGCTTGAGGTGGTTCTTCTTCCTTATTCTTTTCTGAGGAGTCAGCTGGAGAATCATTCAGAGATGTCTCGACATCGTCTGTAACATCAGTCTGTTGATCATCAACCACTACATTAATGGATTCCATCAACACATTAGTTCTAGAATTGAATACCCTGTAGGCTCTGCTGTTTGTTGAATAGCCCAAAAATATTCCTTCATCACTTTTGGGATCCATCTTCCTTCTTTGCTCACGATCAGCCAAGATATAGCATTTGCTACCAAATACATGGAAGTATTTTACTGTAGGTTTTCTTCCTTTCCAGACTTCATAAAGGGTTGTGGGAGTCCCTTTCTTTAATGTCACTCTGTTGTGGACATAGCAGGCTGTGTTCATGGCTTCAGCCCAAAAATGATAGGGCAACTTCTTAGCATGAATCATGGCTCTGGCTGATTCTTGCAGAATCCTATTTTTTCTTTCCACCACACCATTTTGCTGGGGAGTGATGGGAGATGAGAACTCATGATGAATTCCTTCTGAAGAGCAGAATTTAGCAAATTTGCTGTTCTCAAACTCCTTTCCATGATCACTTCTGATTTTGACAACAGGACTTTCTTTTTCCCTTTGAAGTTTCAGACACAGCTCCTTAAAGACTTCAAATACATCAGATTTTTCTCTTATAAAATTGATCCAGGTGTATCTGGAGAAATCATCCACTACCACATATGTATATTTCTTCCCACCAAGGCTTTCTACTTGCATGGGTCCCATCAAGTCCATATGAAGTAGTTCTAGGACTTTGGTAGTTGTGTCATGTTTGAGCTTCTGG
Source organism: Lathyrus oleraceus (assembly GCF_024323335.1). Taxonomy (NCBI): domain Eukaryota; kingdom Viridiplantae; phylum Streptophyta; class Magnoliopsida; order Fabales; family Fabaceae; genus Lathyrus; species Lathyrus oleraceus. The sequence goes on from NC_066581.1 coordinate 256,674,505, forward strand.
TGTGACATCCTTGTTTGTTTTCCAATCTGACATTCTCCACAGATTTTTCCCTCATCAATCTTTAAGTTGGGAATTCCTCTAACAGCCTCAACTGATATGATTCTCTTCATACCTTTCAGGTGCAGATGGCCCAATCTTTGATGCCATGTTTTTACTTCTTCTTCTTTGGCTAAGGTACACATTGAAGAGTATCCAGTCTCTTGAGAGCTCCACATGTAGCAGTTGTCTTTGGACCTAACTCCCTTCATGATTACTTTATTTTCTTTGTTAGTAATCAGACATTTAGTTTTGGTGAATTTTACATTCAGACCTTGATCACACAGTTGACTGATGCTTATAAGATTAGCAGTTAATCCCTTAACAAGTAGAACATCATCAAGGTCAGGAACTCCTGGGCAATCCAGCCTACCCATTCCCTTGATTTCCCCCTTTGCACCATCACCAAAGGTAACATAACTCATGGCATGAGGATGAAGTTCAGTTAGCAGATTTTTGTTCCCAGTCATATGTCTGGAGCAACCACTGTCAAAATACCAATCTTCTTTGGCAGAGACTCTGAGGGAAGTGTGAGCTATGAGACTTGTGACCTTTGTCTTAGGAGTCCATTGCTTTTTGTTGACAGTCTTGTGATGCTTGGACCTTGATTGGTATTGAGACTGAACAGGGCCAGGATAGCCACATAGCTTATAGCAAAAGAGCTTTAGGTGGCCAAATTTTCCACAGTATTGGCATTTCCATCTTTGATGCTTCTCTTTTTGCTGTTGTGACATCTGTTGTGACATCTCAGGTTTGCTTTTAACATGGCTGCACTTAGGTTTGGATTTTGGTTTACAACCAGTGTAACTGTACTCAGCCTTGAATCCAATACCAGATTTGTTTCCTGTTATTTGGCCAGTCTGGAGAATCTTGTCTAAGATGGCAGATCCATTGTTAAGCATTCTTACATACTTAGTCATCTCATCTAGTTTGGAATTCAAGAATATAGCTTCCACCTTTAATTTAGAGATGGTTTCCACAAGCTCTTCCTTTTCATTTTCCAGCTGAGCTATCACTTTCTTCTGGCTGTCAACTTTTCTGCACACTCTTGTCCTTCTGTGGCACAATTCTTTAAGGGTTCTTTCATCATCAATTGACTCTTCCTCATACCACTATCTTCCTGTCAATGCAGTTACATGGTTTGTGGCTTCTTCTACTTCACTTCCATCAGACCAAGAGGCCACAAGACTCCTCTTTTGTTTCCTGAGGTAGGTCCCACATTCAGTTTTAATATGACCATACCCATTGCACTCATAGCACTGAACATCTTTGGGCTTTTCTTCAGACTTTGGTTTCTTACCAAAGCTATTGGATTTGTCAGATGTGATGTTCTTGACATTTCCCTTTGCTCTCACATCTACCCTTTTTATCAGTCTGTTGAATTGTCTTCCCAGCATGGCTATCTCATTTGCTAGGTCTTCATCAATATCTTGACCACCTTCCTCATCTTCCTCTTCAGTGTTTGACATAAATGTTATGCTCTTGGCTTTCTTTTCAGCTCCATCACATATTCCCATCTCAAACGTTTGGAGGGATCCAATTAGCTTGTCAACTCTCATATTTGAGATGTCTTGTGATTCTTCTATGGCTGTTACTTTCATAGCAAATCTCTTGGGGAGTGATCTGAGTATTTTTCTTACTAACTTTTCATCTGACATCTTCTCCCCCAAGGCTCCAGAGGCATTGGCAATTTCATGGATACTCATGTAGAATTCATGAATATTTTCATCTTCTTTCATTCTTAAGTTTTCAAACTTGGAGGTGAGTAGCTGAAGTCTTGACATTTTTACCCTAGAGGTGCCTTCATGAGTGGTCTTGAGAATGTCTCAAGCCTCTTTGGCCACTTCACAGTTGTTTACCAGCCTGAAAATATTCTTGTCTACCCCATTGAATATTGCATTCAAGGCTTTAGAGTTTCCAAGAGCAAGATCATCATCTTCCTTGGACCATTGTTCTTCAGGCTTCTTAGTGGTGGCTTCTCCTTCTTTAGTAATGACAGGATGTACCCAACCTGTTAACACAACTTTCCACGCCTTGTTATCAAGGGATTTTAGAAACGCTACCATTCGAGGTTTCCAATAGTCATAGTTAGAACCATCCAAAATTGGTGGCCTATGAACAGATCCTCCATCTCTCTCCGTTGTACCAGAAAGTATTCTCCCTAGATCTCACCAAGAACCAGAGCAGGATGCCTGCTCTGATACCAATTGAAATTCTGGTATCAGATATAAGATGTCGAAGATAATGTTACGACACTGATATCTGCTAACACACAATGGATAAAATAAACAGAATGGTAAAGCGAATAACACAAGCAATTGTTAACCCAGTTCGGTGCAACTCACCTACGTCTGGGGGCTACCAAGCCAGGAAGGAAATTCACTAAAATAGAATTAGTTCAAAGACTATCTGTACACTTCAACAAGTTACAGTCTTTCTCACCTAATCTCTACCCGTGCAACTTCTACCTAAGCACTCTTAGATATGAGAACCCACTCACTTCCCTTACAATCACACACCAGTGATTTTAAACAACAATCCCTTGTGAAAAGAAAATACTTTTCAATTACACACTCTTGATTTTACTTCACAGTTTCAATCAAGAAGACACACTCTTGATCTTTCTTCAAAGCTTTGATCAAGAAGACACGCACTTGATCTTGCTTCACAGCTTTGATTAAGTAGACACACACTCTTGCTTAACAGCTTTAGAGTGACAAATTACAACCACAAATCAGTCCAATTCAATCATCAATGGATGACTTGAATAACCTACAAGTCTTACGACTAAACAGACACAAACCCTAGCCCTCTCTCTATATTTCGCTCAGTCTTGGTTGTGTGTTCAAACAGGTTTTCTAAGTCCCTTTTTATAGAAGCATTCTACTGGGCTTGGACATCTTGAAAACCCTAAATCTATTTTCCAATCATATCTTTTTATAACAGCTGGTTAGATCTCTTTGGAAAATATGTAAATCAGGTTGTAATCCATGATTGAATGCGCCAGCTAGCCATATCTTCAATCATCCAAAGATTGTCATTAATTGTGCAATCACAAAACACTAGACATTCATACTGAATATTCTGTGTACGGGATGTCATGACATCAGGTCTGAATTCCTGGAAAAATCCTGCATAATCCAATAATTCCTTTTATAGCTTTTAACAGGTACAGCCATATCAGATGCCATGACATTGTGTATGTCATCTGAAACAATCCTGCATGAACATGTCTTCCATTTAAGCTCCAGCAGGTACAGCCAATATCAGAAGCCTTGTCATTGTATGTGGTATTCTGAAACAATCCTGCTTGCACATGTTCTTGAATTCCAGCAGGTACATAGGATATCTCATGTTAAGACATCACACGTGACATCTTGTGAACACTCTTTGTTTTACCAAAATTGCTGCCAACACTTAGAATCAACAAAAATAGCTCTAGGTCTCAACATGAAAGTTGTTTGGAATGTCATTTAGAGTAAGTTTTCTCTTGGAATCATTTTCATATGGTGAAAATTGTAGGAGATAGGGTCTAGGGAGACCTAGTTTTGATCAAATGAATTCATCATGGCCAACCACCATCAACCAACTTGCTAACCTTCAATTATCTTGACTTTATTGACTCATGGTAGATCATATATGCATAAGATGATGAAATTTGAAGTGTCCTTTGAGAAATTTGATTAATTCGTCAGATAGCTTGTTGGAAAAGTTACTCAAGATACCTAGTCAAACTAGGGTTTCCAAGGCAAATCACCCTCAAACTCTTGAAGAAAACTTGATCAATATGACATCTAGGAATCAATGGAACTCATATATGATGCTCATAACCATTCTTGTATCAATTCATGGTTGTGCTCTTTGTCATGAGGGTCTCAAACCCTAGATATGAACTTGATAGACCAATGGAGATCGTGCCCTTCCTACAAAAGAGTTAATCAAATACAAAGACATATTTTTGTATTTTGGTTAGTAAAATGATAATATACAAGTATGGTACAATTACATAGTGCTTGGTGATCTCTCCCAAAACAAACCCAATGAAGGAGGGGTAAGGAGGATGCCAAGGTATGATCCCAATGTTAATGCTTATAATGAAATTGCATGAGGGATCTTAGGGTCAAAATTGGAGTCTTACAGAACGGAGGTTTAGCGTCGGTGATGTGTTGGACAGGTTCTGAACCACATGATCAATTCAAATTGTTTTAATCTCACGCGTTGGTTCTGATTACCATCCCTGTGGCGTATTGACTTAAGTCCATGGTGGAAAGCGCGTTGATGACCACTTGATCTGCCACCTCAATTAATGAGGGAGATCAAGTGGTCCACGTTTTTTTGTATTTTCTGATTTTCATTTTATTCTTTTGATTTTCATTAATTCATATTAATTTTAATATTGATCCAAAAAATATGAGAGTTTCACCAAAAGAATTTAAATAAAATCCTCTTTCATATTTTGAATTAAAATTATTTTTTTGATCATTATTAATATTTTTCATGATTTAATTGATTTTGTGAATATTTTTAATAGTTTAAAAATACTTTTAAGTTTCCAAAAATTCTGAAAAAATTTCTCCAAGGTCCTTTGACCTTGTTTGACCTATGATAAATCTCATGTTCTTGGCTGTTTTGGTGAGGTTTTAGGAAATTGACCAAACCATATTTAATTTAATGCATTATTTTTATTATTTTTAATTTGAATAAATGCCAAATAATTATGTTGAGCCATTTTTTTTTGTATGAGCTTGACTTGTGTTGCTGGGCCTTGGTCAAGGTTGATTTGACTTTGCTAAGTTAAGATCATTGGATTTAGGTGATTGATGGAATGTACATTCCATCTCCCAAAATGAATTAATGATCTTAATTTGGTAAAATGCCTCCTTTGTAAAATTTGAGTTTTGATCTATTCCCCTCCCTCTTCATCTTATTCCCCTTCTTTATGCATTCATGTCATGGTCCTATGATATCTCAAGGTCCTAAGGCTAGTTGATTGAAAATCAACATAAGTATGGATGAGATTAGGCCACCTCTTTTGCATATTATTTTTGTGTGTGGTGTGCTTCATGAGCATAGTCCATTATACTATTTCTCTAACATGCATTAACACCAAAATTCTACTGCTCGGCCTTAAATAGTTGTGACTTCTACATAAGTCCAATTACGATTGCTTAACATAGTGCTAAATTTTTGACATAAAAGGCATAGCATTCTAGTTAGTGAGATTGTAAGTCTCCCCTCTTTCATGGTATTATGTGGAAACTTGGCCCTTTTTCCTTCCTTTGGAAGATGTCTTGGTTCAAGGGTTCATACTTGTGATAAGTGGGTTGAGTGTTCTCCAAAGAATGACTTAAAATAAAAAGTAAAAACCATACTAACCTCTAACTCATTAACAACTAACATTTACTTTCAAGTTATTTACTTTAATGAACTTTCCTTTTAAGCCCTATTCATTTGCCATTATTCATACCATTCTAATTGTTTATGTTAATGTCATTTTCACTTTGTCCATTTGGACCATATTTTGTGATGTATTTTGCTTGTGTATATTGTGTTTATTTGTGTGGTCTTTGACCATTACTGTACATAATAAAAACCCAAAACCATAAAAAACTTCTTGTGTGGACTGTTAGTTTGATATGATACAATTGGACTTAGAATTTAGGCAACACTCTCTATGCAAAGGACTTGGCCAATCCCAACTTTCATGTAACCAAGTGCTTGTAATCTGAAAATTCATCTGATACATCATTGAAGATCCATTTGAGTTCATCTGCACATGATCATTGTGAAGCTGTTATTTTTTGAAACTGTGACTTGTAGCATTGTGGAATTCATCTACTACATGGGGAAATTTGAGGAAGATCATGGAATGGTTAAGCTTGGATGTGGCTATCTTTATTTGATGCCTTGCTCTTCAAGATAATATTGTGTGCCTTGTTTATCGCTTGATTCTAATGTCCAAGGGATTTTGGGTTTCTATATGACATTCTTGTCTATTGGATTGCATCCCATTGGTCAGATCTTTTCATCTCTTAGCTTTTAATTTTGTGCTTAGGATTAGCCTTTTCATCTCTTCCCCGTCTCTTTAATTTCAAATCCCTCCCTCCTTTTAAAAACTTCTTTGTTTGTACTTGTCTTTTTTTAAACTTAGACCCTTTGCAAATTAGAAATTTTGGCCTTATGTCATTGCATTTTCAAACTTCTTTTCTTAAATCAAACGTGTAAATAAACTTAACTATACTTGACTTAAAATTTTCAAAAGCCAAAAAGAACTAACTCATTTAAACCGTTTCCTAGGACCTTATGCCTTTCAAACTTAATATTTGATTAAAAGAAATGCATCCACTTTGAAATTTGTATCACGAACTACGAGGTTTTGATCCCTCATTTTTATGTTGGTACGTAGGCACAAGTCTGAAGGTTTTGTCAAACACAAAAATATAATTAATGACTTCTTTTCTGATCCCCCATTCTATTTGCTTGCAAACATCATTTGTACAAAATACATATGCACACAAGAAAGGGCTCCCTAGGAGTACCTAGGACACTTTGGGTGCTAACACCTTCCCTCTGTGTAACCAATCCCCTTACCTGTAATCTCTGGCATTTTATTAGTTTTGATTTTGAAAACTTCTTATTTTTGGGTTTTGTTCGTACTTTTCCCTTTTCCCTTGGAAACAATAAAAGTGCGGTGGAGACTGTTGTTATTTGATGTCTAGCTTATCCATAGCTTGATGATCATGAATTTACTGCGAGTAGTCTCCAGTGGGTTTAGCCTACTTTTTTGTGTATATAATTGTATAATTTATGTATGTATATTTATTTGTATGATATAATCTGCTTGTTGTGCTTGGTGATCTCTGAGTGGTGAGATAAGTTCTAACCCTAACTTAATTGCAATTAAGATAGGAGGATGGTATAGTCATGTTCGACTTGTGTGGAGTAGTCCTTAACAAGTTGGCTTGAGATCCATCTGCTCAGTGGAGACCCTTTTGGATTTGGAAATGTCACACAAGTATTTGTGGTTAGGCATTACTATCTTTAATTTGGGGTCCGAGAAGATGAGGACCGCAGAACATTTACCCCCTCTTAGCCTATTTAGGACGTAGTGCGAAGACTGTCCAAGTGTAGACTTGATCATAGTTGTTACGCGATACTACACTCAGACAAGTTTCTCTTGAGAATATTATGGGTCGATGAGTCAGTCATCTTAACCTGTAATATCCGATAGATGGAATTAAGACTCTGGGAACTTTTTAGAACATGATTTACAGGTTGTTATCCTTAGTTCACTCCCTTGGGATGGTTCTTACCCAGACTCCATGCTCGTGACTTACAACAAACCCTTGATTCTTGGTTGATCCAATCAAGTGTTGTCAATATCAATGGAACTTGAGTGTTGATAAGGTGTAAACCATAATCCACCAAAATGGATGATTGATCTTGACAATGACTTGATTCATCCCTTGACCTTTGTTTATTTGCCTATTGTGTGATCCCTTATTTGTGATTGTTGCATTCATGCATTCATGCGTATCATAACATTCATCACACAAAAATTTCAAGGAACTGAGGTGTTATTTGCAAATATTTTTAGACCATGGATTATGGACGAAGGAAGACTAAGAAGTACAGTTTCAGATGTCCCGACTTGAAAGAGTTAAGGAATCTAGAATATTTTGTATTAGATCCCTTGGACTTCAAATAACTCCATGGGAAGCATCTGTCTATCTTGTCTGCTGATGTGGTTGAAGGACTTTTGAGTGTATTAGTGCAGTTCTATGATCCTCTCTACTGTTGTTTCACTTATCCGGATTATCAGCTTGTGCCTACGTTGGAGGAGTATGCCCATCTCTTGGGAATACCTATTTCTAGCAAGGTGCCTTTTAGTGGATTGAAAGAGATTCCCAGATCTCATCTTATTGCTAAAGCTCTTCACTTGAAGAAATCTGAGGTTGATGCTCATTGGGTGAAGAAAGGAGGATTGTTTGGGTTGCCATATGATTTCCTCATCAAGGAAGTTACTGCCTTTGCTTAAGCTGGTAGTGTGGATGCTTTTGAGGCTATCTTTGTGTTGCTCATCTATGGATTAGCTTTACTCCCTAACATTGACGGTTTTGTTGATGTTAACGCCATTAGAATCTTCTTGATTGGGAATCATGTGCATACTTTGTTGGGTGATCTGTACTTCTCTTTGCATCTAAGGAATTCTAAGGGTGGTGGAACTATTGTCTGTTGTATTCCACTTCTGTACAAGTGGTTTATTTCGCACTTGCCTCAGACACCTACTTTTGTGGAGAACAAGCAATGTCTACGGTGGTCTCAGAGACTTATGTCTCTCACTAATGATGATAGAGTTTGGTATGATCCTTATTTGAGCAGTTTGGAGATTATTAATTATTGTGGTGAATTCTCTAATGTACCTCTAATTGGTACACAAGGAGGAATTAACTACAACCCTGCTTTGTCTCGTCATCAACTTGGGTTCCCCTTGAGAGGCAAACCTAATAACATGTTGTTAGAAGGTATTTTCTATCAAGAGGGTAAAGATCCCCAACATTTGAAGCAAAAGATTGTGCATGCTTGGCATAATGTGCATAGGAAAGGAAGATCTGATCTTGGTCCGTGCAATTGTGTAGCTTTGGAAGCTTACACTCTTTGGGAGAAGAAGAGAGCTTTGGAATTGAAGATGCCTTATCCTTGAGAGAGACCTATGTCTATGGTTGTGGTTGAGCCATTAACTCTCCCTAACCAGGATGTAGAGGAGTTGGAAGACGCACTCGCCAAGATGAAATAAGAGAAGGATATGTGGGAAGAGCGTTTCCATGCTTTGAGCAAAAAGCATGGGGAGTTGCAGCTTGAGTCTAAGGACAAAGTTGCACTTATTAAGCTACTTGAAGACCGAGTGACAAAGAGACAGAGAGAGCTGGAGGTTTCATCTTCTAGCATGCCTCAGCCTTCCGTTGCTTGGAAAAAGATTGTTAATCAGCTTGTCCTCCAGAAGACTCAGATGAAGGCTTCTTTTGAGACCGAGATTCAACGCATTCGAAGGAAGTACGCACCTGCAGCCAGACCTTCTGATGTTGTTAGGGATCCTTAGGATGACTAGTCTTCTTTTCTCTTGTATTTTTCATTTGGTTTCTGAAATTGTACTCAGTGTAATCCTTCCAATTATATAAATAAAAAGAGATTTTTTTTATGGTCATATCATATTGTTGCAATTGTTGTTATATATATATATATATATATATATATATATATATATATATATATATATATATATATATATATATATATATATATATATGTATATATATTTGCAAATAATATAGTAAGTTCTTTGAAAATAAAAATAAACAAGCATTGCATTTCCTGCATCATTTGTATAAGCAGGTTTCTCTTTTGCCAGATGTCTCATTGGTATTTCTTCTATGCTTGAAGCCAAGATAACTCATTGATACAATACTCGCGCCAATCACTCCAGAATTATGGAACATCTTGAGCAAGAGAATAGAGATCTGAAAGACGAGATCGCCCGCCTGACCGTCATGATGGAGTCAGTTCTAGCAGCGCAGAGCCAGTCTTCTCCAACACCCGTAACTCCTCCTCCTCAGAGGACTGTTATTTCAGAGGTGGCTACCTCTACCATACCTGCTACTACCGCTCATTTCGCGCCTGCTATGCCTGCCGGATTCCCGTGGAGAATGCCTCCAAACTCCATGTCTGAGGGCTTTGTGCCCACATTTTCTTCCATGTCGGCATCTAGCCCGGTCATGTCTGTACCACCACCTGTAGTGCATACCTTACCTCGTGTGGAAGACACCATTTATCATTCCGAGCCATATGAGGGCCCGGACGTTTATGAGAGAATGGATGAGATGAAAGATCAATTTCTTGAGTTGCGCAAGGAGTTGAAGACTTTGAGAGGTAAGGACCTTTTTGGGAAGAGTGCTATTGAATTATGTCTGGTGCCGAATGTGAAGATTCTGGTGAAGTTCAAAGTGCCTGACTTTGAAAAATACAAAGGGAAAACATGTCCGCTCAGTTATTTGGTGATGTATGCCCGTAAGATGTCTACCCAAACAGATAATGATCAGTTGTTAATCCACTACTTTCAAGACAGTCTGACCGGCGCCGCGCTAAGATGGTATATGGGGTTGGATAGTGCAAGCATCCGCACTTTCAACGATTTGGGTGAAGCATTTGTTAAGCAGTACAAGTACAATGTTGATATGGCTCCGGACCGAGATCAGTTGAGATCACTGTCTCAGAAGGACAAGGAAACGTTTAAGGAGTATGCGCAGAGATGGAGAGAACTCGCTGCTCAGATTAACCCTCCTTTATAGGAAAAGGAGATGACCAAGATTTTTCTGAAGACCCTTAGCTCATTTTATTATGAGAAGATGATCGCTAGTGCCCCTAGTGATTTTACCGAGATGGTAAACATGGGGATGAGGCTAGAAGAAGGTATTCGAGAAGGACGGTTGTAAAAGGAGGAGGTATCGTCCAGCAAAAGATATGGCAGCAGTTTCAGTAAGAAGAAAGATACTAAAGCAAATGTAGTTTCCGTGGGGAGGAAAAGGAGGCATCATGTAAGAAGAAATCAACCACCCTGTCAACATAATCATCAAGTATCATCAGTGATCCCAGTATTTTCAGCTAATCAGTCAGAACCAATTCAACAACAACAACATCAACAATAACAACCACAGCAACGAATAAACACCTACAACAACAAAAATACCAACAATCATCAGCAACAAACTTTTGAGAGGAAGAAGGTCTCTTTCGACCCAATTCCTATGACATATGCAGAACTCTATCCATCGTTGGTTCTCAAGAAGCTGCTACAACCGAGAAATCTGTCACAAATTCCTGAACCACTTCCATGGTGGTACAAACCTGACCTTCGTTGTGCTTTCCATCAAGGAGAACCTGGACATGACATTGAGAACTTCTATCCTCTTAAATATGAATTTCAGAAGTTAGTGAAGAGTGGAATGGTATCCTTTGAGGAACGCGCACCTAATGTGAAAGCAAACCCACTACCCGCTCATGGAAATTCATCTGTTAACATGGTAGATGGCTGCCCAGGGGAGTTCAAAGTGTTTGATGTCTGTTTCATAAGGAGATCCTTGGTGACGACGCACAAGGATATTTGCTTGGTTAGTGAATGTGAGCATGACCATGATGGTTGTGTTATTTGCAGTGTTAATTCAAGGGGTTATGAGATTGTGAAAAGGGACATCCAGCCGTTGATGGATGAGGATATGATTTAGATTGTTCAATCCCGTCATATAGATGACGATGTGAATGTGATTGTTCCAGTGTTTAAGAATCCTGAGAGAGTGGTGATTCAATATGATAGCAGCAATAGTAACAGTATCAGTCAAAGATTGGTATCGCCGTTAGTTATACGGTTGGCAGGTCCAATCCTGTATGCATCCGATAAGGATGTTCCTTATCAGTATAATGCAACTATGTTGAAAGATGGTCAAGAGGTTCCATTACCCACGACCAGTTTTGTCGTGAGCATTGCTGATGTTACTAAGGTGACCCGCAGCGGTCGAATATTTGGGTCGGTGTTCCCAAAATATATAGAAGATTTAATGGTTGGAAAGAAAGTGGAAGTGCCTGCAGTAGATCTAGTTAGTGCTTCAAAACGTCAGTCTGGTGAATCTAGCAATTTGAAAACTAATGATGATGATGATGATGAGGTACTTAGATTGATAAAGAAAAGTGAGTTTAACATGGTGGAGCAGCTGCTCCAAACCTCCTCAAAGATTTTAGTGTTGTCTTTGCTTATGAATTCAGAAGCGCACAGAGAAGCACTACAAAGAGTTCTAGAGAAATCTTTCATGGAACATGATGTTAAGGTGGATCAGTTTGATCATATTGTAGCTAACATCACTTCCTGCAACAATATCAGTTTCTGTGATGAAGAACTCCCTGAGGAGGGTAGGAATCATAATTTGGCTTTGCATATCTCCATGAATTGCAAAGATGATGCTTTATCCAATGTTCTGGTTGACACCGAATCATCATTGAATGTGATTCCAAAGTCAACTCTTTCCAAGTTGTCATATCAAGGAGCGCCTATGAGGTATAGTGGTGTAATCGTCAAAGCTTTTGACGGTTCACGCAAAACAGTAATAGGTGAAGTGGACCTTCCAGTGAAAATAGGTCCGAGTGACTTCCAGATTACTTTTCAAGTAATGGATATCCATTTGGCTTACAGTTGTATGTTGGGAAGGCCATGGATTCACGAGGCAGGAGTTGTTACCTCCATATTGCATCAGAAACTCAAATTTGTTAAGAACGGAAAATTAGACATTATTGGTGGGGAAAAGGCGTTGTTGGTTAGCCATCTGTCATCTTTATCTTACATTGAAGTTGAGGATGAGGTTGGAACTCCGTTCCAAGCCTTATCTATTGTTGTTGAAAAGAGAGTTAGGGCACCTATGTCCTCACTGAAAGATGCAAGGAAGATTGTTGAAGAAGGTAATGTCGACCAGTGGGGGCGAGTGGTAGAGGTCTCCGACAACAAGAATAGAACTGGTCTGGGCTTTCGACTAGGTTCATCAACTACTAGATCAGAGGATATGCAACTTAGCTTACATAGCGGAGGGTTCATTCATGGCAATGAACAACACTTAGATGTTGTGCTAAAGGATGACGAAGAGGAAGACTGCACCAATTTTGTGACGCGTGGAAAGGCTTGCAACAATTGGACTGCTGTTGATATTCTTGTTATTTTGCATCGATCTAAGTAATTGCTTTTATTTGTTTTAAAAATCCTTCTCCTATGCCTAAGGAAGAAGTGAACATTGTTGGGCATTTCAAATTTGATCATCAATAAAATTAATTATATTCATCCACATCTATGATGTTTGTTTTTACTTTTTGCTTTATTCTGAAAATGGTAATCACAAAAAACATAAATAAATAATATAATTATCCATCTGCATAATATTTGGTCACAACTTCATTTATCTAAAATCAAAATACCGAATCATTATGCAGGTTGGTTTCTAACCCCATTGAATATAATGATCATTCTCCTTCTCCAAATTTTGAATTCCCTGTGTTTGAGGCTAAGGAGGAAAGTGATAAAGAAGTGAGTGATGAATTGTCTCGTCTTCTTGAGCATGAAGGAAAAGCCGTTCATCCATTCGAAGAGAAGATTGAGTTAGTCAACTAGGGTTCCGAGGATGAAGTGAAGGAAGTCAAGATTGGGTCTCGACTTTGTCTAGACATTAAGAAGGGGTTGATTGATCTTCTTCGAGAGTATTCAGATGTGTTTGCTTGGTCCTACCAAGACATGCTTGGTTTGGATTATGAGATTGTGGAGCATAGATTGCCATTGAAGCCAGAATGTCTGCCAGTCAAGCAGAAGTTAAGGAGAACGCATCCTGATATGGAGGTGAAGTTCAAAGAAGAAGTGAAAAAGCAGATTGATGTCGGTTTCCTTGTGACCGCTGAGTATCCGCAATGGGTGGCCAATATTGTGTCTGTACCAAAGAAGGATGGAAAAGTCTGCATGTGTGTTGATTATAGAGATTTGAATAAATCTAGTCCGAAAGATGATTTCCCTCTGCCACACATTGATATATTGGTAGACAATACTGCTAAATTCAAAGTCTTTTCGTTTATGGATGGATTTTCCGGATATAATCAGATCAAGATGGCACCCGAAGATATGGAGAAGATAACATTCATTACATCTTGGGGAACATTTTGTTATAGAGTGATGCCTTTCGGTTTAAAGAATGCCGGTGCAACTTACCAAAGAGCAATGATTACTCTTTTTCATGATATGATGCATAAAGAGATTGAAGTTTATGTCGATGACATGATTGCTAAATCAATTGATGAATAGGAACATGTTGAGCATTTGTTGAAGCTATTCCATCGTTTGAGAAAGTATAAACTCCGCTTGAATCCCAATAAGTGTACTTTTGGTGTTCGTTCTGGTAAGTTGTTGGGCTTTATCGTCAGCGAGAAGGGTATTGAAATTGATCCTGCCAAGGTCAAAGCAATACAAGAGATGCCTGCGCCCAAAACTAAGAAGCAAGTCAGAGGTTTTCTCAGCCGCTTGAATTATATCTCAAGATTCATTTCACATATGACTGCCACATGTGCGCCTATATTCAAACTTCTTCGGAAAGATCAGTCTTGTGATTGGACCGATGGCTGCCAGAAAGCTTTTGATAGTATCAAAGAGTATCTGCTTGAGCCTCTGATTTTGTTGCCACCCATTGAAGGAAGACCATTGATCATGTATCTGACTGTGCTTGAAGAGAGTATGGGTTGTGTTCTAGGTTAGCAAGACGAGATTGGAAAGAAAGAATTTGCAATTTACTACCTCAGTAAAAAGTTTACCGACTATGAGACTCTGTATTTTATGCTTGAGAAAACTTATTGTGCATTGGCTTAGGCTGCTATCAGAGTATGATATTGAATACCGATCTCAAAAAGCAATCAAAGGTAGTGTCTTGGCTGACCATTTAGCACATCAACCAATTGAATATTACTAGTTAGTGCAGTATGATTTTCCTGATGAAGAGATCTTGTACTTGAAAATGAAAGATTGTGATGAACCATTACTTGAAGAAGGGCCAGAACCTGGTTCCTGTTGGGGCGTGGTATTTGATGGAGCTGTTAATCAGTATGGTAATGGTATTGGGGCAGGGATTATTACTCCTCAAGGCACGCATTTTCCATTTACATCTAGATTGACTTTCAAGTGCACAAACAATATGGCAGAATATGAAGCTTGCATTATGGGGTTCGAAGAGGCCATTGATCTCAGAATTAAGCATTTAGATGTCTTTGGAGATTCAGCTTTGGTTGTAAATCAAATCAAAGGTGAATGGGAGATGAATCAACCTGGTTTGATACCATATAGAGATTATGCGAGGAGGATTTCAACTTTCTTTACAAAGGTTGAGTTTCATCATATCCCTCGAGATGAAAACCGGATGGCAGATGCTCTTGCAATGTTGGCGTCAATGATTATAGTGAAGTATTGGAATGAGGTTCCCAATTTGACTGTGACGCGTCTTGATAGGCCAGCTCATGTGTTTTCTGTTGAAGAGATTAAAGACGAGAAGCCGTGGTATTATGACATCAAGTGTTTCCTGCAAAGTCAGATTTACCCGTCTTGGGCATCTTTGAAAGATAAGAAGACTTTGAGGAGATTAGCTGTAAATTTCTACCTTAAAGGAGATGTACTTTACAAGAGAAACTTCGATATGGTTCTGCTCAGATGCATGGATAGACATGAGGCAGACTTATTGATGACTGAATTCCATGAAGGTTCCTTTGGTACTCATTCCAATGGGCATGTGATGGCAAAGAAGATGTTGCGAGCAGGTTACTATTGGCTGATAATGGAATCTGACTGTTGCAAGTTTGTGAAGAAGTGCCACAAGTGTCAAATATATGCAGATAAAATTTATGTTCCTCTGACACTGTTGAATGTCATTTCCTCCCCATGGCCCTTCTCCATGTGGGGAATCGATATGATTGGCATGATTAAGCCCAAAGCTTCGAACGGACATCGTTTCATTTTGGTGGCAATGACTACTTTACAAAATGGGTTGAAGCGGCATCGTATGCGAATGTAACCAAGAAAGTTGTTGTAAGGTTTATCAAGAATCAGATTATATGTTGTTATAGTGTGCCAAGTAAGATCATTACTGATAATGGATCGAACTTGAATAATAATATGATGGAAGCTCTTTGCAAAGACTTCAAGGTTGCACATCATAATTCTTCTCTCTATAGACCTAAGATGAATGGGGTTGTTGAAGCTGCGAATAAGAACATCAAGAAGATCAATCAGAAGATAGTTGTAACGTACAAGGATTGGCATGAGATGCTCCCATGTACTTTGCACGGATATCGTACATCCATCCGCACTTCAACAGGGGCAACCCCTTTCTCTCTTGTTTATGGTATGGAAGCAGTACTCCCCGTAGAGATTGAGATCCCTTCATTGCGTGTGCTCATGGAAGCCAAGTTGACTGAGGCTGAATGGTGTTAGACCAGGTTTGATTAGCTGAATTTAATCGAGGGGAAGAGATTGACTGCCATGTGCCATGGTCAGTTATATCAGCAGAGAATGAAGAAAGCTTTTGATAAGAAGGTCAGACCTCGCGTATTCAGAGAAGGTGACCTTGTGCTCAAGAAGATTTTATCGTTCAAACCAGATTCTAGGGGCAAATGGACCCCTAATTATGAAGGCACATATGTTGTTAAAAGAGCCTTTTTAGGCGGTGCTTTGATTCTTACAACTATGGATGGTGAAGAGTTCACTCGTCCTCTGAATGCAGATGCAGTCAAGAAATACTTCACCTAAAAAAGAAAAGAACAACTCCCTAAGTTGAAAACCCGAAAGGGCAGCTTAGGAAAAAATGAGTGTCTCGGTGGATTGAAAACCTGAAAGGGAGATCCAAGCAAAAGTTAGAGACATAAAATAGAAAATAATTATCCCGATAAATTAAGTACCCCACCTTGGGGCAATTTATGCAAAAGTTAGGGATTATGGCAAGTAACTGCATTCTGCTGATCTCCAGTTTGGAAAACTTTGTTGAGCGCAACGGTCGACGGTGATTCATCATCCCTAGTATGGGCCAAAAGCACTGTGGACGTCAAAAGTCGGTGGAAGGATTAGTGATCATTGTATTCAATGTAATCCTTTTCCATGTAAATTACCATCTTCAACTTTGTAAAGATCTATGGATTACAGACTACCATTCTATTAAATAAAGTTGAGCTTTTATCCAATTGTTTATACTCTTATTTATTTCAGGAAATAGTTTTAAATTTTATTATGGTCATTTTTGAAATTAAAATTTTTAATCAAAATCATTTTTCTTAAACATATAAAAGCATGAATTTTAAGCAATCGATTTCATTTAAAAGGAATATCATCAGTGGTTCGAAAGCAGTAAGCCCTAAGTGTGGAGCAGTATTGGTTCCCCCAAGCAGTAGGCGTAATTTCTCTTTCATCCCTGACGGCTTTCTTCAGCACTCGGTTTTTTGTTCGCAATCCCCTGCAGAGTGTTTTCCCCCAGCGAATCTGTGGTTATTCCCCATCGAGGTTGGTAATTATTACCCGACCATTTTTTATCTCCAGTAGAATGAGGATGTTGTCCTTAGTAGTTCGCATGATTCCAGTAGAACTTTGGTTTCCTCACCAATCATCATCAGATTCGCTCCCGGTCAGAGTTTCCTCCTGGTCTCTGAGCAGCTATTTGTGTTTATCCCCTGCATGGTTGTCTCCCATTTGATATGGTGTTGACCTAAGATTCCTCGCAGACTCGATAACATTTTTCGCGACAAATCTCCTCCTTCCCCAGCTAGAGTTGAGCCTTTGGGATGTTAATCTCTCTAGCGATTGTCTCCCCCATTTCATGGATTGACCAAGGATTGTATCGATGATTCAAATTTGCGGCATCTTCGTATCCTTTGCGATAGTTTTGTCAGCATAATCATCACATATACATATACATATACATATGCATGCACTCATATAACTCCATTATTGCAACATCACATTGATTGTTTCATTCCTGTGATCTTAAATTCTCTGTTATGGTGGTACTTTATCCCCATACAAATTTGGTGTCTGAACTCCCTCAATTGTAGAGTGTCAACCCCTTCAGCAAAAAGACTTTAACCTTTTTCCTTTCCCCACTGAGTTATTTCCTCGTGAATGATTATTATTTCAATTTCCTCCCCGGTTGGTTATCTGGATGGAACTACTCCCGTTGAGATATATCCTCATTGGGTTGAGTCTTGATTGACCGTTTCTTTCTAGATCTTATCTAGATAGATATTTTGGGTCTCCTAAGAGTTTATTACCCAGTAACCGGTAATATTCTTCTTAGTTTGCAGTTTGCTACTTCTTTCCCGAATACCCGGCAAAAGTACCCCTGTTTTCTCCTCGACGGAGTCCCCATTTGTATTCATTTTTATGTTTCCAGGGAGTATATCCTTGATATGTTTATCCTAACCGATGACGGATATTTTTTCCCTCATTTTGAGTTTATCCTTGATATGTCCATCCTAACCGATGGCGGATACTCTCACCTTTGGTATTCTACCCAGTAAAAAGGTAGTTGTAATCCCTATTTTGTTCCCCAGAGAGTTAATCCTTGATATGTTCATCCTAACCGATGACGGATTTCCTTCTCTTTTGGTCTTCTGCCCAGTAACCGGTAGTTGTAAATCATGTTTTTCTCCCCTGTGCAGAGTGTATCCTTGATATGTTCACTTTAACCGGTGACAGATATTTCTCTTGTGGTATTCTATCCAGTTTTCGATAGATGTAATTCCTACTTTTTGTTCAGTTGGTTTATCCTTTATATGTTCATCTTAACCGATGACGAATATCCTCCTTAACATTCCCAGGAAAGTCTATCCTTGATATGTTCATCTTAACCGATGACGGATTTCCTTTCCTTTTGAGTCTATCCTTGATATGTTTACCTTAACCGATGACGGATATTCTCATCTTCGGTCTTCTACCCAGTGACTGGTAGTTGTAAATCATACTCTTGCAGTTTTCCCCAACAAGGCTATTCTTACCCAGTAACCGGTAATGAATACTCCCTCCTGGCGGTTCCCAGTGAGTCATCCTTGATATGTTCATCTTAATCGATAAAGGATGTCCTCTCTGTCAGATCTTTATTATTTCCTTACCCAGTAACAGGTAGTGGATAATAAATTTTTGCTCCTCCTGTGTTGAAGTTTATTTCTTCCCCAGTTGAGTTGAGTGCGCATTTCCTTTGTGAAATCGCTTTTCCTGCATGATTCAAGTACTTCAGTTTTATCCTGATCTACTCGTCTCCCCTACAGATGTTTTTGTTTCCCCGGCTGAGTCTTTCCATTTTATAGAATTCCTCTAGTCCCCCAGTAGTTGTAAGTCGTAGCCTGACATACGCATCCTTTCTATCCCCTCAGAGTCTCTGTCTCCCTAGTGAGTTTTCCTTACGGAATGCATCATGCTCCTGCGGATATTCGGTCTCTCTGATTTCTCTTCCTTTGTGGCAATATTTCCCCACAAATAATTTGCTTTTACATTCATATCATACGCATCATGAGGTCACTTAGGGACCAAAATTTGTTTCTATATGTTGTTATTTAAGCCCATCCTACTTAGTCGATACGAAGATTTTAACCTTCACCTCCTCAGTTAGAATGTCCTTAAATAGGGGCAACTGTAAGACCCCATTTTTGACCCTAAGATCCCTCATGCAATTTCATCATATGCATTAGCATTGGGATCACACCTTGGCATCCTCCTTACCCCTTTTTCATTGGGTTTATTTTGGGTGAGATCTCCAAACACTATATGATTGTGTCATACTTGTATATTATCATTTTTACTAACCAAAATACCAAAAATATGTCTTTTCATTTTCCTAACTCTTTTGTAGGAAGGGCATGATCCCCATTTGATCTATCAAGTTCATATCTAGGGTTTAAGACCCTCATGGCTAAGAGCACAACCAGAGATTGATCCACAATGTCTCTAAGCATCATATATGACTCCCATTGATCTTTTCATGTCATTTTGATCAAGCATTCTTCAAGGGTTTGGAGTTGGTTTGCCTTGGAAACCCTAGTTTGTCTTGGTATCTTGAGTAACTTCTTTAACAAGCTTCCTCACCACTTGATCAAATTTTTTAAGGGAAACTTAAAAATTCATCATATTATGCATATATGATCTACCATGAGCCTAAAAAGTCAAGGCAATTTCAAGTTAGCAAGTTGGTTGATGGTGGTTGGCCAGATGAATTCATATGATCAAAACTGGGTCTCCCTAGACCCTATCTCCTACAATTTTCACCATATGAAAATGATTCCAAGAGAAACGTTATTCTAAATGACATTCCAAACAACTTTCATGTTGGATTCTAGAGCTAATTTTTCTTGGAAAGTCAATTTATATGTTGAAACATCATAGGTCATTTTGTCTAAACCCTAATTTGAAAGTCAACTTCCCAAGGCCATAACTTGCTTAATTTTTATGAGATGAAAGATTTCCAAGTTTCAAAATAAAATTCAATATGTCTAATTCAACTTTTATGTTTGGAGTTAAAGCTAATTCAACTTTTATTAGCATGTGATATGAGGATACATTATAGGTCATTTTTTACCTATACCATTGAACAAGTGATTTTCCTCAACTTCAAAAATGCATAACTCTATCATTCTAAATCCAAATGACATGAAATTTGTGACCATTTTGAAGGAATTTGAAAGAGCTTCAACTTTTATGAAGAAACCTTTCTCATTTGGAGCTCACATGAAAAGTTAACTAAGGTGGAACATTGAGGTATATGACTTGACACTTAGAAAAAATTTCAACATGTTGAAATTTCCAAACTTCCACCTCAAACTTCACCATGATCCAAGTTCCAAATGAAAAAGTGTCAAACATAAAAGTTGTTCCCCTTGATCTAAGCTTTCCAAAGAGTCTTATTTAATGCATTTTGGATGAGGTTTTCTAGGGCTGCACATGGTCTTAACAGGTCTGCATCAAGTGGAAAAATCAAAAGTGCAAATGACCATTTCACATTGCCTTGCCATTCAAGCTTAATTTCAATCTAATTTCAGATGCATTTGGACCTAATTGGATTGCTTCATGGGCCTGTACACGCCCATGCAAGCATGTGCATGACATTGCCAAATTTGGAAGCAAATGCAAGTGTGCAAATAACATTCCCAATTGCTATAAATACAAGCCCTCTGAGCTCATTTGAAGGATCCCTTGCACGCCAAATTTTCCCCCTCTTTTCAAACCCTCATAATTCAAAAGAAAACCTGAGAATTTTCAATCTGAAAATTAAGTTTGAATCTCACTGTTTGGAGATTCAAAAACTCCAAGATCCAAAGCTTTGTTCCATTGCCAAACCACTTCTGCAAGTTCCCTGAGTGTGATCAAGCAAGGATTGAAGCAAGCAAGATCAAGTTCTGCACAACATTGAAGGTATTTTCCAGAAATTTTCTTCTCTTTGATTCTCACTCAATTCTCATCAATTCTCTTAGATCTTTGGTTGTCTGAAGTCCTACCAATGTAGGCAAGAAGATTGAGTTGCTTTGACGTCAAATCGAAGCAACTCAGTTGACACATCTCAAAATTCAACTCCTCATATCTTCCTATATATCTGGAGTTAGTTAAAATTGAGGTCAGATTCGTGCTCTACACCATTTTTTCTTTCAGATCATGTCCTCCTTTTTCATTTATGTGATGGTGATGACTGAACCAATCCGGCGAGGTTCGCCTGAGAAGGTGACTGGAGGTTTAGCGCCGGTGATGTGTTGGACAGGTTCTGAACCACATGATCAATTCAAATTGTTTTAATCTCACGCGTTGGTTCTGATTACCATCCCTATGGCGCATTGACTTAAGTTCACGGTGGAAAGCACGCTGATGACCACTTGATCTGCCACCTCAATTAATGAGGGAGATCAAGTGGTCCACGTTTTTTTGTATTTTCTGATTTTCATTTTATTCTTTTGATTTTCATTAATTCATATTAATTTTAATATTGATCCAAAAAATATGAGAGTTTCACCAAAAAAAACTTTAATAAAATCCTCTTTCATATTTTGAATTAAAATTATTTTTTGGATCATTATTAATATTTTTCATGATTTAATTGATTTTGTGAATATTTTTAATTGTTTAAAAATACTTTTAAGTTTTCAAAAATTCTGAAATTTTTTCTCCAAGGTCCTTTGATCTTGTTTGATCTATGATAAATCTCATGGCCATTTCTTTGGTGTTTTGGTGAGGTTTTAGGAAATTGACCAAACCATATTTTATTTAATGCATTATTTTTAGTATTTTTAATTTGAATAAATGCCAAATAATTGTTTTGAGCCATTTTGATTGTTTGTATGAGTTTGACTTGTGTTGTTGGGCCTTGGTCAAGGTTGATTTGACTTTGCTAAGTTAAGATCATTGGATTTAGGGGATTGATGGAATGTACATTCCATCTTCCAAAATGAATGAATGATCTTAATTTGGTAAAAGGCCTACTTTGTCCAATTTGAGTTTTGATCTATTCCCCTCCCTCTTCATCTTATTCCCCTTCTTTATGCATTCATATCATGATCCTATGATATCTCAAGGTCCTAAGGCTAGTTGACTGAAAATCAACATAAGTATGGATGAGATTAGGCCACCTCTTTTGCATATTCTTTTTGTGTGTGGTATGTTTCATGAGCATAGTCCATTATAATATGTCTCTAACATGCATTAACAACAAAATTCTATTGCTCGGCCTCAAATAGTTGTGACTTCTACATAAGTCCAATTATAATTGATTAACTTATCGCTAAATTTTTGACACAAAAGGCATAGCATTCTAGTTAGTGAAATTGTAAATCTCCCCTCTTTCATGGTATTGTGTGGAAACTTGGCCCTTTTTCCTTCCTTCGGAAGATTTCTTGGTTCAAGGATTCATGCTTGTGATAAGTGGGTTGAGTGTTCTCCAAAGAATGACTTAAAATAAAAAGCAAAAACCATACTAACCTCTAACTCATTAACAACTAACATTTACTTTCAAGTTATTTACTTTAATGCACTTTACTTTTAAGCCCTATTCATTTGCCATTATTCATACCATTCTAATTGTTTATGTTAATGTCATTTTCACTTTGTCTATTTGGACCATATTTTGTGATGTATTTTGCTTGTGTATATTGTGTTTGTTTGTGTGGTCTTTGACCATTAATGTACATAATAAAAAACCAAAACCATAAAAAACTTCTTGTGGGGCCTGTTGGTTTGATCTGAGACAATCGGACTTAGAATTTAGGCAACACTCCCTATGCAAAGGACTTGGCCAATGCCAACTTTCATGTAACCATGTGCTTGTGATCTGAAACTTCATCTGATACATCATTGAAGATCCATTTGAGTTCATCTGCACATGATCATTATGAAGCTATTATTTTTTGAAACTCTGACTTGTAGCATTGTGGAATTCATCTACTACATGGGCAAATTTGAGGAAGATCATATAATGGTTAAGCTTGGATGTGGCTATCTTTATTTGATGTCTTGCTCTTCAAGATAATATTGTGTGCCTTGTTTGTTGCTTGATTCTAATGTCCAAGGGAATTTGGGTTTCTATATGACATGCTTGTCTATTGTATTGCAGCCCATTGGTCAGATCTTTTCAACTCTTAACTTTTAATTTTGTGCTTAGGATTAGCCTCTTCATCTCTTCCCCATCTCTTTAATTTCAAATCTCTCCCTCCTTTTAAAAACTTCTTTGTTTGTACTTGTCTTTTTTTAAACTTAGACCCTTTGCAAATTAGAAACTTTGGCCTTATGTCATTGCATTTTCAAACTTCTTTTCTTAAATCAAACTTGTAAATAAACTTAATTATACTTGACTTAAAATTTTCAAAAGCCAAAAAGAATTAACTCATTCAAACCATTTTCTAGGCCCTTGTGCCTTTAAAACTTAATTTTTTTATTAAAATCAATGCATCCACTTTGAAATTTGTATCACGAACTACGAGGTTTTGATCCCTCATTTTTATGTTGGTACGTAGGCACAAGTCTGAAGGTCTTGTCAAACACAAAAATATAATTAATGAATTCTTTTCTCATCCCCCCATTCTATTTGCTTGCAAACATCATTTGTACAAAATACATATGTACACAAGAAAGGGCTCCCTAGGAGTACCTAGGACACTTTGGGTGCTAACACCTTCCCTCTGTATAACCAACCCCCTTACTTGTAATCTCTGGAATTTTATTAGTTTTGATTTTGAAAACTTCTTATTTTTGGGTTTTGTTCGTACTTTTCCCTTTTCCCTTGGAAACAATAAAAGCGCGGTGGCGACTCTTGTTATTTGATGTCTAGCTTATCCATAGCTTGATGATCATGAATGTACCGCTACAAGAAGTCATTGGAGCTTCACATTGAAGTTTCAATCAAGTTCGAGCTAAACCTATTCCTCGCATCAATCGCATTTGTGTTACAAACACAAGAACCTATAGACTAAAGAATCATGGTAGAAGAGAGGCAACGGCAGAAAGAGAAGAAGAAGGAAGGAGAATTTTAAGAGCTGAAGATACCTGAGATCTGCATCATCGGCGACGTCTCCTCCGGCAGGTTGGTTGTCTCTTTCTTCGCTAATTTGTTTTAAATATTTCACCATGAGATAGTTTAGGGAGTGAGAAGGCAAATCCATATTAGGAAAGGGTTCCTCGTGATCTAACCTCGATTTGTACCTCTCACGCAAAAATCAGAGAAATATAAGAGAAGATCAGTGTTTCACACACAGAATCGAGTCGAATTTTGGTATTTCATTTGTGTTTAAGAATACCTCTGCCGCCAAAGATGACTACCAGCACGGTGGAGGAATTAATTTAGGGGAGGAGATAACTGAGTTGAACGAAGAGAGATCTGGACCAAATGTTGCATTGGTGGTCTTATCCATCTTTGAGGTACGCGTGTCATGCATCTAGTAGACTGGCAATCATTGGCATTTAGTGTATGGATGGTAATGGGCGAAACTTGTTGCAAGCCATTATGGAATCTTTTTTCTGTCTGCCACACTTGGGCTTTTCAACATTACATCCCCATCCACCTTTTCACACGGATTGTTGAGTGGGCCTTGGTATGTCCGGGCCCAAGAAAATTCATGGCGCATCATCCCTAACCTAAGCTCCTCACCCCCTCACCTTGCCTGCAGTAGCATTTGGGCCTCTTCTTTGAGGCCCATCCTGATTCACACCCCCTGGTGTTGTAATGCTTGAGTCAATTCCATTTCTGTTGGGCCAGATTTCAGTTCTTTTGGGCCTTTGTCTTATCTCTTGTTTGTTTTCTTTATCAATTAGCAATAGTTGGTTAATTAGCATTTAATAGATTTAAGTGACAATTAGTATCATTTAGGGATTATCAATTCGGATAGTGTTAATCTTGATTAATTAGAAATTTCATTTTTTAGTAATTGGGATTATATTCTTGATTAAATAGATAGCTAATTAGATATTTAGAAATATATTTTAGTTAGATTTAGAGAGTTTTAGAATAATTAGCATAACTTAGATTTTAATTGTTTTAATTAGGATATTAGAATTCTTTTAGAAATTTAGATTGAATTAGATAGTATTAGAGTTAATTAGGTTTAATTATCTATTAGATTTTAATATCAATTAGAACTTAAGATTAGTTTTAATTAGAAATTAGGTAGCTTAGGTTAATTTTCAATAGGTGGGTTAAAGCCATTTTTAGGACTTAATCATTTTAGGCATAGTTAAATTTTGATTAGACATTTATTTGGTTCTTAACATCAATATTTTGTGTATTAACCATTTTACCCTTTAGGGGAGATTTTGGTGTTTTAGTCATATAAATGTATGATCCCTTAGGACTAGAATTTGACATTAGAATTTTAATCAATTAGTAACAATTGCATGTTCCCTTAGGATTGGTACATAGAACTTTTAATCAATCCTTGACTAACTACACCATGATCCCTTAGGCCAGTTTGGTCAATTATAACCGTTAGATTAGGTTCTATCCTAATTTTCAATTTAATTCAAGCCACGATTCAAATTGATCAAAAGTAATTTTGATCAAGTAAATCCTTTGAACTTATATAATCCCACTGTCTAAAGTGAGTGACCAAAAGACCCTTGGCCACTTAATAAGACTTCTTCTTCCAAGCTGTGGAGCTCGAAGCCTCAAGTCAGATCTTCAATCAAAGCATCCTCAGTCATACCAAGCAGCAGATAATACAAGTACTTCAAAGGTGGAAACTTCAAGAGCTTGTTAAATCAAAGTTGGAATCGTGTGGCATGAGCCTTAAGTAATGGAGAAGGAGTGGGACTGGAGAATTCCTACCCCCATTCTGGATATCTTTGGGTAATGGGACGAATGACCCAGAGCTCATCGTATTCACCTCTATTCACAGACTTTAGCATGATTCTAAGCATACGATTGATAAGTCTCTCTCCTCACAAAGTATCATACAACAAGCAAGGGCTACATCAACAACTTATCAATCATGAATCGAGTTGTACGACACGAGCCTTAAACGATGGAGAAGGAATGGGATTGGAGAATTCCGACCCCCATTTTGAATATCTTTGGGTATGGGACGAATGACCCAGCGCTCATCGTATTCACCTCTATTCATAAACTTAAGTGTAATTTGAATCGAACAATCGATAAGGTCTTCAGTACAAGAAACAATAACAAATATTCTTCTCTCTCCACTTGAAAGTTAAGGCGAGAGTTACATGCCACGAGCCTTAAATGGTAAAGAAGGAATGAGACTGGAGCTTTCCTACACTCATTTTGGATACCTTTGGATGCGAGACGTTTGGCTCGTTACTTATTGTGTCCACCTTTACTGATAGACTTTAGTGTGATTCTTATCAAATAACTATCAAGTTTATTCCACTCTTCATTTAATCACTCCTTTTACTTCAATCACCTTGTTTTCAGCCCTAGTGGGTTGAACTACAAAAGCTCTGATTTCCTTATTGCACTATAAGGATATGTAGGCAGGAGAGTCTAGATTCTTCGCGAGCTACCCTATTTATCAATCAATCATTCTTCATTCATTCAATCAATGCCATCTTTTTTAGATCAACTATACTTCTCCTTGTACATCCTTTTAGGACGATATAGTGGCAGTCCACCTCATCAATCGAGAGTTGTTTGGGACTGTGACCAAACACTTAATTCATTCTTTGTTTTTGGTTTTACCCTATAGCGGAAGCCATGTTATCCCATGTACTGGTAAACGCCTAACTTGCTCTTGGATTCAGAGTCTATCTCCTTCTTGGATCTAATATACTATTCTTCTTGATCTCGAATTGTTTTTTCCCCATTCAGTGATACACTATTCCTTGTACTATATTACTGCAATCATTCCTTGAAGTGGGTTTGTCTTGTGAGTCCTCGTTGCTTGGACAAATACCTTTTGTCACCATTCTGCTGGTATAAATTATACTTTTCATCACTGTATATCTCTCTCTCTCTATTCTCGTGGTTCCACAAACTACAATTGCTCTTATTTTCTCATTGCATGATGAGAATACGTAGGCACGAGGATGGGAATCCTTGGCGAGCATACTTCTAATTATTCCTCCTTCCACCTTAGGGAATTACTCATATCTTTCATAATACATTATCTACCTTCGATCATTAATCGTTCTCCCAGTGACATATTATTCCTTTGAGATCAGAAAAACAACTTTCTTCGGATATCCATATACACCCTTTTAGGACGCCTAGCGAAAAGTCCGCATTTCTACCTATAGTTGTTTGAGACTGTGACCAAACACTTAATTTAGTCTTTGTTTTTTACTAAACACCCTATAGTGGCAGCCATTCTAGTCCACGTATCGGTTGAAGTTGTTTCCCTCTATGGTACAAATCTCATTTCTCTTATGGATTCCAATACACCTTCACTTTCGGTTTCAAATAATACCTCTTCAGTCACTTGTTACAAAAATGTTCAATTCTGTGACTTAGGTCACTTCATTCCATCCATTCCCATGATACACTCATATTCTACCTTCATTCACTCCATGTGATATACCAGTTATTTGAGCCAAATACACTACCTCTTTGTGCTCCTTCTTGCGTGCCCTTGTGAACCAAGAGATGTTTGGGACTATGCCCAAACACCTATTTCTTCGTCTTTCCGACATTACCTTATAGCGGCAGCCATGCTAGCCCACGTACTGGTAAGAGCCACCTTACTCTTGGGTTCATCTTTTCACCCTCGTTGGAGTTCAAAACATTATCCCTTGGTTCAAACCATACTTTGATCACCATTCTTTTCACCTCCCACCTCTAGTTTTTTGAACTACGAAGCTCTGAATTCCTCATTGCACTATGAGGATATGTAGGCATGAGGTCCCCAATCCTCACCGAGCACTTTATCTATTTCTTTTCCTTTTCCCCCCATTCTGTTGCGAGTAATATTTGATATCACACCTATTCGAGCGAGAACAATCAAAACGGTTCCCATGGAGTACCATGGATGTTTGGGGTGCTAATACTTTCCCCTTGCATAACCGACTTCCTTACTCAGCATATCTCTTTCCCCCGGGTTTTATCGATGTTTTCCCTTTCCTTCGGGAATAAATAAAGTTCGATGGAGACTTTGTTGTATGTTCGAGCGTGCGATCGTTCGGGTATATTTCCGCTAGCTTCAATTGGGAAGATGAAAGTGTGGGCTATGTCTGAGTCCAATACTTTGAAAAGAATTTCGGCTTATGTAGCCGAAAATAGACTAAAAGTGGCCTTAGAGGATGAAGTTTAAAACATGGTTGTTGAAGTATATAAAATAGAAATTTATGATGTTGAACCAGTGAACGACTTCGAACCCGAGCCACCAGATAAGCTGCAACCCACGAATGGGAAAAACATCGGCTTAAGAGCTCAGAGGCTTTGCTACGTTGTATGATGACGAGCCTCTAGATTTGGAAAAATATCCATTAGTCATGAATAAAAAGATGCAGGTGCAAGATCCTTTAGAAGAAATCGGACTGGGCGATGGGACGAGTAAATGGCCGACATACACCAGTGTCCATCTCGACCCAAAACTAAGAATCAAAATAAGCAAATTACTACAGTAGTATAAAGACTGTTTTTCCTGGGACTATGACAAAATTCTGGGGTTAAGCAGAGATTTGGTGGATTTTAAGCTGCTAATAAAGCATGGTGAGAAGCTGATTAAGCAAATGCCAAGACGATTCACGCCAAAAATTATGTAGAAAATTAAAGAGGAGATCGAAAGACTCCTAAGATGTAACTTTATCAGGAGGACCAAGTATGTCGAATGGCTAGAAAGTATTGTTCTCGTGATTAAAAAGAATGGAACACTAAGGGTTTACATACGATCCCAAAAGACGAATACCCAATGTCGGTGGCAGAAATGTTGATCGATTCAGCAGAGGCTTTTGAATATCTTAGTATGCTTGATGGTTATTCTAGTTATAACCAAATTTTCATTGCATATGAAGATGTGATGAAGACGGCGTTTCGATATCTGGGAGCCTTGGGCACTTATGAGTCGATAGTGATGCCTTTCGGCTTGAAAAACGTCAGTGTGACGTACCAGAGGGTAATGAATTTGATTTTTCATGATTATATCGAAATTTTCATGCAATTATATATTGATGATATATTCATTAATTTTGCGTTAAGAATTGGTTATTTACACCATCTTCGACAATCATTCGAAAGAATGAAAAGATATTGACTAAAAATGAATCCTCTCAAGTGTGCTTTGTGTGTGTAGGCTAGAGACTTCCTCAATTTCGTTGTGCACAAAAAGGCGATGGGAATAAACAAGAATAAAGCCAAAGGCCATTATAAAAACATGACCTCCTTCGACCAAGAAAGAGTTGCAATCTCTATTAGGGAAGATTAACTTCTCAAGGAGGTTCATTTCGAACCTAAGCAGAGAAACGCAAGCATTTTCTCTTTTACTTTGGCTGAAGAAAGAAGGGTTTGAATGGCAACAAGAACATCAAAGGGATTTTGACGAGATCAAGGAATATCTGATGCATCCCCCGATCTTGTCTCCTCCTCTTAGAGATAGGTGTATGAGATTTCACATTTCTGAATCAGACTCGATCATAGGGAGTATGTTGGCCCAAGAGGATGATAATGATGTAGAGCGATCCATTTGTTACCTCAGTTGAGTATTGAATGATGCAGACACTAGGTATAGCCTTATAGAAAAGTTGTGTTTGTGTTTGTATTTCTCTTGTACAAAGTTACAACAGTATATAAATCTAGTTTATGTTTACGTCTCTTTGCATTTCGATGTCATTAAACATATGTTGTCAAAACCAATCTTGCATAGTCGAATTGGTAAGTGGGCTCTTGCTTTAACATAATATTCCCTGACTCATACGCCTTTAAACCCCATTAAAGGATAAATTATCGTTGATCTCATTCTCGATCATGCAATAGTCGAGGTGTCTTGGAATTATCTAGAGTCTAAACCTTGGAAGTTATACTTCGACGGTTCTAGTCACATGAATTGTACTAGTATTGGAGTCTTGATAATCTCTCCAAAATGTATCCAAACAAAGTTTAGGTCTTTGTACCTAGGTTGACTAAGTCTTTGAATTTCAAAATTACCTTTAATTTTGGCTATTGCATCATACAGGGGAACCATATCTTGAAGATGATCGGTGCAACTAATATTCATCAAGGCCTTTACTACCTTAGCTATCCTACTTTAGTGAATAATAATAGGAATACATTTATTTTCAACATCAATAATTGTAACCTTTGGCACTACCGCCTAGGGAATCCCTCACACAATATTTCTTCTCATATTAGTAAGTGTTTTCCTCTCAATAATTTTGGCATGCATTAATATCCTTGTGATTTCTATTTTTATGCTAAAGAAAAACTATTACCTTTTCAACCTACGCATCAACAAACTACGGCTTACTTTGATATCATCCACATGGATATTTAGGGTCTCTACTACATTCCATCCATGATGCGACATAAGTATTTTTTTTACTATTGCAGATGATTACAGTAAATTTTGTTAGATTTACCTTATGAAAGCCAAGTCTGAAACCATGAAACATGTGAAATATTTTTTTTCTCATCAAAATCCAATTTCAAAAAACTATTAAAACCATAAGGACTGTTGACAATGGTCCTAAGTTTTTGTTAAAATATTTTTACATGGAACATGGGATTCATCATCAAACTACTGGCATAAATACCCTTATAAAAATGGGATAGTAGAAAGAAAGCATCAACACATTTTAGGTGTTGCTATAGCCATTCATTTTCAATCCCATCTTCCCAAATTATTTTGGGCCTATGCCATTTCTCATGTTGTTTGCTTAATCAATAAATTGCTTTAAAAAAATTTAAATTTCAAATCCCATTTTTCTATCATAAATAACAAAATTCTTGACTATTCTAATTTAAAGGTTTTTGATTTCCTTGTCTATTTTGCCTCATCTCAAAATAATCAGACTAAATTTGGTCCTCGTAGTTGTAAATGCATTTTTCTTGGTTATAAGCATGTTGTTAAAGGTGTTATTTTATTTGATTTACATAGTAGAAATGTTTTCATATCTTGTGATACTGCTTTTATTGAACATGAATTTCCCTACACTGACGCTTCCACCTCTACACCCAACAATAACAACAAACCACTATCTCAAGACTATCCTTATGACTACATTACAACTATTTACACCTAACACAAATACTCAAATCATCCCCATGGTTCCCCCCCATCACCCCATGTTACTTTTATACCTCAACCTACACCCTATAACATACATAGCACACCACTCATTCCCACCACTCAGCATAATTCAGTCCCCTTAACAAACCACCTTAACTCTCACACTCTCACTCTTAGGATTATTCCTACTCAAAAATTAACCCGAACAACTCAACCTTTTACATACTTACAAGATTATCATTATTCTCTTTTGATGAGTACTTCTACTTCAACCCTCACTAACTACACCCCTCAAGGTAAATCTTCTTACCTTATACAAAATTTTCTTACTTCGAATAACTTATCTGATAACCATAAATGTTTTAATCTTAAATTATCTACTTTTTTTGAACCGACCTCGTATACTCAGGCCATAACTGACATCAATTGACAGCAAGCTATAAATAGTGAATTACAATCCCTTACTCAAAGTGACACTTGGGACATAGTGCCCCTTCCACCTAACAAAAGCCTCATTGGTTGTAAATGGATTTTTAAAAACAAATTATTAGCCAATTGGACAGCTGAAAGGTACAAGGCTTGTTTAGTAGCTAAGGAATTTGATCAAATTGAAGGAGTTGACTATCTTGAAACTTTCATCCCTATACTTAAAAAGACAACTATTTGGAATCTTGTTTCTTTAGCTGCTTCAAATAAATGGTACCTAGAACAATTAGATGTCAATACAACTTCCCTTCATGGTGATTTAAATAAAGATGTTTATATGAAAATCCCTCCAGGCTTAAAAGTTTCAAATAAATCTTTGGTTTGTAAACTAAATATATATATCTAAGGCCTAAAACAAGTCAGTAGATAGTGGAATCAAAAGTTGACTTCTACCCTTGCTGCCTTAGGGTACATTCAATCAAAATCTGATTATTTATTATTTACTAAATTTAATAATGATCAATTTACGGTTGTTTTGATATATGTAGATGATTTACTACTTGTAGGGAACAATATGAATGAAATTATAAAACTAAAACTCCTCTTGAACGAAAAAATCAGCATTGAAGATCTCGGGAATTTGAAATTTTTCTTAGGTTTTGAAATCGCTCCTTCATCTCGTGGTATCCGTGTTTGTCCACGTGAATACAACTTAGACTTATTACAGGAAACAAGTCTCGTTGGAGCCAAACCGGCTATACCACCAATGGATCCTACTCGCACAATACAATCAATTTCGAATAATCTTATCTCCAACCTAACCAACTTTTGTAGTCTGATCGGTAAATTGTTGTATTAAACTCATACACTATCTGACATTAGTTTCTAGGTTTTCAAGTTAAGCTAACATCTCTCCAACTCCACCAAAGAACACATGAATATTGCCCTACACATTATTCGTTATGTCAAAGTTGCACCTGTACAAGGCTTGTGTTTTTTAAGGCAAATTTCAATTAGACTCTCACCAGATTCACTGATAGTGACGGAGGTTTGTGTCAAGAAATATATCGTTCAACAATTAGGTTTTGTTTCTACCTTGGAGGCTCCACTATCTCATGGAAAAGCAAAAATAACACATAGTTTCACGATCATCCTATAAAGTTGAATATCGTGCCTTAGCCAACGCCACTTGTGAAGCTCAATGATTGCTCTTTCTTCTTCGTGACTTCAACATTACTCATGATTAACCAAAAACAGTTTTTTTATAATAACTGATCTGATATACACATCGTTAACCATCCATTTATCATGAATGGACAAAGCATATAGAGATGGACTCCCACATAGTTCATGACAAAGTCTATGATAATATTATTCATCTCATGTCGACTCAATCTTCTAAACAGGTTGCTCACACTTGAATTATACAATATACACTAAGCTTGAGGAGTTTGAAGGAGGGTGTTAAAATAAATTAGGTTTTCTTATTTTTATATTTAAGCCTAACCAATTAGAGTAATGTAAACACCATTAGTTAGTATTGGATTTATATTATTTAAAAGATCTATCCCTTGTAATTGAGCAGATATTGAAAATAATAATATTTTTCTCTTTTCTCGGTTGGATTTTCTTTTACACGATGAATTTTTTCATTGGTCCATCTTTGAGAGTGGCTGAATTTAACAATCACTGCACAATTAAAACAAATAATTTAATTGGTATGCTTCAGTGTAAAAACACTGATTCATTATTTGCCTTTGATAACAATCATGGGCCAGTTTGTTTTAGCTTTAAAAAAATGGATTTTTTCTTTGTATTTTTGAAAATGGAATCTACAAAAACGTTTTTCAAAATATTATAAGTTTTTCTAAATTTGTTTTTTATAAATTAAAAGATTGAATTGTTCATTCTATAACATAAATATACATTATTGAAGATCAAAATATAGTCAAAATCATAATTTTTTCAAAAAGTTGTATCTTAAAAATGTTTTTTATGAAAAGCTATTTGAAATAGCTTCAAAATTAAGTGATTTTTTGAAAATTTGATATCCAAAAAAAGTTTCGATAAAATGATGAAATACCTAAAATAATATTTTAAGAATAACTATTTAAACTAAATTCTCATTTGAAGTTTTTATGAAAAGTTTCTTTGTAAAATTTTTTTACACTAAACTATGTAACACTATAAAAATTATTTTTTAAAAAAGCCAAAACAAATGGGCCCCATATCTCAAAGGTTAAAGGAGATATGAAGACAAAAGTAAAAAAATTAGGAATTAAATTCTTGTCTTCCTTAATTCTCACAAATTATTTTTCTAACTTGGGAGATTCTAATTATTAATAACTGTAACTATTTTCTGTTATTTAATCATTTCATTTTTTTGTTTTTAGTTTGGAAGCATTTATTTTAGAAGATTCTCAAAGTCTTGGTGAAAAAGAAGTGGAAACTATAAAGATTAGTAAAGGCCAACTTAGAAAACAACATCGATTATTTTGTACGAAAAATGTTCAATAATTCAATATAGAGATAATAAAAATTAAAATTAAAATTAAATAAAAAATATGAATTAATTATTATGTACTGTCAGTGTAAAAAGATTTACACTATCAATTCATCATCATCATCCGTTTGCATTATTTTATAGATTTTTAAAATAAAAGTCAAACTTATTTCAATATCCAATAGATAGAATTAATTGATAGTGTAAAATCATTTTACAATGTCACTGTATATCAATTAAATTCTAAAAAATAAGATCTCTATCCAAAAAATCATTTGATGCTTTAATTTATAAATTAGTTCAATTATTTATAAAATTTAATTGAAATATATTTATAATAATAAGATAAATTCTTTTACACAATTGATTAATTTTAAATGTTATTTAATCTTAAACGTTAGATGTTAAGAAGAATTTGACTTTCATTTTAATAATCTATAAAATAATACAAACAAAACAAATAATAGTAATAAATTGATCATATAAAATATTTAACACTCTACTCTCAATACATAATAATTAATCTCATATTTATATGACAAATTTATACTATCTATAATTGAATGTGGTGTTACTTTCTATTATTTATATGACTTACGTCTAAATTAAACCTAATTCTTAACCATATAATATATGATATTATAGTTCTTTTTTTAATAATATGTTATTAATTTAAATTTCATATCACCTTCTCCTTACAATGCAAATATTATATTGATTTTTATTAACTTTTTAAGTTTTGCAAGTTGATTTCTATTTTTCAAAAAATTTAAAATAAAATTTGAAAATTGTCAAAAATTATAAATTAATTACTAAAGAATTGCAAAGTAGTCCCTTTAAATTTTAAAAAATTGTAAATTTTATAAATTTCAATTTGATCTAAAACTTATATAGAAAAAAAACTTAAAATAATTTAGAGTTTTTTAAGCAAGGTTTGATTAATGGAGTACCAGGGGTCCTCAAAGCCCGATTATAAAATGATACCCAAAAATTCAGGAAATGAAGATTCAACACCAACAACAATTACATACGGCAAGAGAAGGCGTTCTTGCAAAAATCCTAAAAACTACCTTTGAGTTGCGGAATATTCCCCATGATCGACCATTTCTAGATTGTAATCTTAATATTCCAAATAAAATCCGATAAGTTACAAACAACCTCATTGAAATAAATATCGTTTCTAAGCGGTCAAATGCTCCACATAACAACAAGCCAAACAATTCCTTTTTTCCCTCTATATTCCTTCTTCTCCATGCAACAACTACTCCAAGAAGCAAAGTGCTCCCAAGCTGAATCGTTGCCCAAGGTAATATTCAACCAATCAACTATTTTCCTCCATGCAACCGACACCATATCACACCTGAAGAACAGGTGCTCCAAGTCTTCTTCAACAACTTTACACAGTGAGCACACGTAATTGTTATTAGGAATAATCACACCTCTCGAGCGTAAGTTATCCTTCTTATGAAGCCTATTAGAAAACAAAACATCTCCAGCCGAACGCTTTGACACTAAAAGGGGCTGAAGAATTCCATAGAGAACAAAACGCTTTGTTCAAATCTGCAGAAAAAAATTATTCATACAAGCCCTCTCTCGAGATACAGTAACCTGATCTAATCGAATAGCCAACCTCCGAGTCCGGAGTCCGAATAAAGTTGTCATCCTTATGATCAACTAGAATGAAGTTCTCCAGCAAAGTCTTGAGATCCTGCATCATAGACAATAACCGGATCTCCGAAACAGAACTTAAACCAAGATTACCCTAGCACCATCCTCCAAGCTGCTAAAAACCCATGTCAGCTACCACCTTCTTCTTCCATTTACTGGCTTGATAAAGCCCAGGTAAGCGAGCAAGCGAGCAACTAATGAGACCTGCAAAACCAGCAGCAGAATGAGAGATAGATGTGTCAGCTTTGATAACATCCCTCCACCAAGCCGAATCAGAAGACCTAAGACCTTCCCTTTTCTTCGCGAGAACTGCACTGCTAACATCACTGTAACGAGTCGCCAGAATCTTGCTCCAAAGCGCCTCCTTTTTAAATAGAATCCTCCATTTCCATTTTTATAACAGAGCCAGGTTGAAGTTCTTGATATCCTTCATACCTAATCCTCCCGCGGAAGTAGGAGAAAAAACCTGATTCCACGCTACCCAATGGATTTTCTTCTTGGAATCATAATCACCCCACATTAATTGCTTTTGGATGATCTCGATTTCCTTCCAAATGTTATCAGAAGCTTTATAGAATGAGAGGAGGAAAATTGCCACACTACTCATGACCGACTTGATTAAAGTGATTCTTCTTCTAAGAGACAACAATTTTCCTTTCCACTTCGCAAGTTTCTCTCTCACCTTGTCCATCAAGAATTTACACGGTTTGATATGAGGAAGGTTGATCCTAACAGGAGTCCCAAGAAACAAGAACGGTTTATTCTCAATTTTGGACGACAAAAAGAGTTTACACAGTCAGTTAATCAGAAACATTGGATGTTGAGAAGAGTTTGTTTTTTATTTTAACCACCTATAAAATAATGCAAACAGATAATAATGATGATGAATTGACTGTGTAAAAATATTTTTATTATATTTAATTGAATATTGTTACTTTCTATGCAATTATTTTTGGTCCACGTTTAAATCAAATCTAATTCTTAACAATATCTTTAAAAATATATGATATGATAGTTCCTTTTTTAATAATATGATATCAATTCAAATTTCATATCACCTTCTCTTTACAATCCAAATATTCTATTGGTTTTTATTAACTTTTTAAATTTTGCAAGTTGATTTCTATTTTTCAAAATTTTTAAAATGAATTTTGAAAATTTTAAAAAATTATGAATTAATTACTAAAAAATTGAAAAGTGATCCCTATTTTACAATTTCAATTTGGTCTAAAACTTATATAAGAAAAAGCTTAAAATAATTTAGAGTTAAATATGTTTTCGTCCCTATAAATAACTCATCATTCAATTTTAGTCCTTATAAAAATTTCTTTAGAATAATGGTCCTGCTAAATTTTTTATATAAATATGTTTCCAGTGAAAGCCATTGAACTCTTTCGCTCAATGAACCAATTCAATTGTATAAGGACATTGTAGTCATTCAATGCACTTCTTAATTTTCTCATTGATCATCGTATATTTTCTTAGGCTAATGATGTTTTTGATCGTTCATATGAAACGGGTTTTCGTCAAAATAGTGTTATGTTTAATATTATGATAAAAAGTTGGTTGGTGAAAGATGAATGGAAAAAAAACATGTGAGGTGTTTGACGAAATTATTCAGAAGAAAATGCAACATAGTGTTGTTACTGATAATAGCCTTATTGGGTTTTTATCTAGAAAAGGGGATTTGGATAAAGTTATGACCCAATGATGTTACTGATAATCGACTTATTGGTGAAAGCCATTGAACTCTTTCGATCAATCAACCAACTCAATTGTCTAAGGAAATTGCAGTTATTCAATGCACTTCTTAATTTTCTCGTTGATCATCGTATGTTTTCTGAGGCTAATGATGTTTTTGATTGATCATATGAAATGGGTTTTCGAAAAAATAGTGTTATGTTTAATATTATGATAAAAATTTGGTTGGTGAAAGATGAACGGGAAAAAACATGTGAGGGGTTTGAGAAAATGATTCAGAAGAAAGTGCAATCTAGTGTTGTTATTGATAATAGCCTTATTGGGTTATTTATCTAGAAAGGGGATTTAGATAAAGTTATGACCTTGATTTAGGATATGATACATAAAGGTAAATGTGAAAATGGAGTAACTTACACGCTTTTTATGGAAGGTTTGAGTTATGTGCAGTACAACGCATTTGTGAATTATCTTTGCAAGGAAGGGAAGATAGTGGAAGCATACAAAGTGTAAACTGAGATGTAGATTGGTGGTTGTCATCCAAATGCAGCTACAGACATGGTAGTATTTGTTTATAGATTTTTCAATAAGTCAATTGATTTTATTGATTATTTATAATTAACCAGTATTTAAAAATTACTAGCTTTAGATTATCAGGATTTTATAATACTTCTTGTTGTTGTTTAGTTATTATAACTACTAGAATGAGATAGATATCAACTCCATACATACAAAACAAATCTCATCAACTCCATAATACATTATTGCTACTGTTTTTTCAAGTCTTAGTATTTATACTTGTCCCCATAACTCTCTATCATCCCATTAAAACACAAGATCAAATTATCAAACACTAACAAACATGGCACGCTTTGAAACTCTTGTTAGTACTTTGCATCTCAAAGCCATAACGTTAATGGAATTGGTATTATTCCTTACATTCACCCTGAATAACGATAATCTCAACTTGTGAATGTAGTTGTTAACTCTTGATTATTGTCAAAGAAGTTGTAGTAGCAGCTGACGCTCATGACTTTGCAAAATAGATGCTTGCATTTTAACAAACAAGTGGTAGGAAAAAGTTTAAAAGCCAATGTTAATATAATTGTTTGATTAAATTATTCTATAACTAAAAAATCCAACAATCTTAAATTTTAAATGATGCAGTTCATGGTCGAAAATCATATGGTACTTAGTGGAAGATTTACAAAGTTTGAATTTGTTTTTTGAGCTCAAACCTTGTGAGAAGTGGCAGATTCATCATATTCTAAGAAGTTTATGGAGATTTGGAACCCTCGTAATGTAATGCACTTTTTGTAGTCAAGCACATTGTTGAGTTTGAGTGATGTGGTGTGCAATGTGGTATGTCACATCAGCTTCTGTTAGAGAAAGTCGACAGCAGGGACCAAAAGTGTGGATGAAAAACTTTAAGAGGATCATTATTCGAAAGAAATTTTTATAGAGACTAAAATTGAATGATGAATATCAATGATATATACATGAACTCATTGACGTATAGAATAATTCATTGCCAATAACCTCTTAATAGTTATCCTATAACATAAACAATGATAGACAATATCCATGTATTGTAATATATATATATATATATATATATATATATATATATATATATATATATATATATATATATATATATATATATATATATATATATATATATATATATATAAGTCTTATACTCTTTCTAATTTTACCCCTACTTTTTGCTTTGGAAATCGTTAAAAACATAGAAATGTGAAAAAAGTAGGGGTGTATTTGGAATAATGACATTGAATGCAATAAATATAGGTGTCTTTTTCTTATATTTAAGACCATTTAAATTTTTGTTGCTGCTTATATTTGAGACCGGAATGAGTAATAAATAAGTCATGGTGTGTGCAAGTATTGATTATGAGCAATCATGTGAAGTGAAGTATGTTTCTTTGGTTGATAAATCGATTTTAGATTTAGAGAAATCGATTGATAGACTAAAATTAGAAATTGGTAAAACTATTAAGAATAATCAGTTAAATGACTTAAAGAAATTGATTAATTTGTAATAACAACCTATTACATGATTTAGAATACTATACTAACAATGTTAAAACGTGGGAAGAACTTAGGTGATAATCCAAAATGTGATTTGAAAGATGTTCTATATTAGGTCGACACCTGCTTCGTAGAGGGTCGACAAGGGAGGAAAGCAGATAATGAAAAGATGAATGTTTTGAAGTGAATCTTGTGAGCGAATAAAAGAGAATTTATATTTGGGAACATTTGTCCCCTGAAATTGGTGTCCCTGGGAGAAGGTTTTAGGGACCAAATTTATAGAAGCATGGTATAAAAGTCTAGCAAATGCCTCTTTTTTCCATACACATTATTTTAATCTTAAAAACCTCTCACATTTGGTCTTCACTTGGACGTTCAGAGTGTTTGCAAGTATTCCCATACCTTCGTGGGTCGTCAAACCATATCATCAAGTTATCAAGACCTCAACATAAATCACCATCTGATTCTAATTCACACCTGTTTCATTGCCTAAAAAATTCCATGATTGAAATTATGCTCCTCATGGGACAGATGTCGAACACGATGCTCCAACAACAAGTGCAACAAGATACACCAAAAATAATACACTAACTAGTAATAGATGATGGAGCAGAAAAGCGATAAAGAACACAATCAATTGTTTACCCAGTTCGATGAAACTACACCTACGTATGGGGGGGCCGAGTTCACAACCCAAGAAAGGAAATTCACTATTAGTAGTTTAGTACATTTAGACTTACAAGCAACAACAAACCATATGTTGTTCAATACCTCTTCCTAACCATACCCAACGACTATCTATTTAGATATTCCCCCTAAATATGAGAACCTACTCACCTTTTCTTTACCACGATACCATTCACAATGGCAAACAATCACTAAACTCTAGTGATCAATTTCAATCTTTATAAGATAAACAATGT
The DNA here is from genome assembly GCF_024323335.1 of Lathyrus oleraceus. Classification (NCBI taxonomy): domain Eukaryota; kingdom Viridiplantae; phylum Streptophyta; class Magnoliopsida; order Fabales; family Fabaceae; genus Lathyrus; species Lathyrus oleraceus. The sequence continues at coordinate 256,715,050 of NC_066581.1, forward strand.
TGAATATTACAACTCAACTAGACAAACCTTCTATTCCAAATTACTAAAACATAGAGGTGTCGTGACGCGAAAAATATGATCACGAGCGCATCACATGCTCACGGATGATAAACATGATCACCAAAGAGCTTTATTTATTCCCAAAAATAGAAAGAGAAAATATCGATAAATCCCTTGAAAGATGACAAATATATGGTCTTCGTAGTCAAATCGGGTTCAATAGTTGATTATGCAAGGGGAAGGTATTAACACCTCTCGCATCCGTTGTACTTAATGAGAACCATTTAGTTAATTTGAGGCATAAATGTGAGCTTTCAAATGTTTTCTTTCTCGAGCTGTTAAAATTCAAAGAGAAAAGGAAAGGGGTCGCAAAACATTTTTTATTAAGGTGTCTGAAGAGATTGTGGGTCTTTCTCATACGTCTCTTCAGATGTGATGGAGAACTCAAGCCTACTTAGTTCTAAGTAGAAAATGTTTGTTTGTGGGTCGATTTTAGATAAAGCTATTTTGTCACAATTGAATGGAAAACATTGCTTACATAAAACAGCTAGATGAGGGAGTGTTTTCAACACAGCAAAATGGATTAATAAATCAACATTCGTGGGAAAATGTCACTTATCTCACTCACACATATAAATGGAAGAAACGTTGTTTTGAAAGAGTTTTTGGGTTATGAAAAACATATTTCGATAAAAAAGAGTTTGAAGTTTTGAATGCCAAAAACGAAAAAGGTTTGAATGTGTTCTATATATTTTTGGGTTATGACGAACATTTGGATGGTCGAGATATACACCTTGTATCCAATCACTCGGGGATATCGTGATATACACCATGTTCCTTTTTCATCTTATTTGTGAAAGGCTTAAATGTAGTTAAGTATTTTTGGTTGGAAGACAAGCATTCAAATGGTATAGATATACACCTCATATCCAAACTCTCGGGGAGATCGTGATATACACCATGTTCCTTTTTCATCCAATTTATTATAAAAATGATTTTGGCACCAATCGCGTTAAGATTTTTTTAAAGGGATGAAGAGCGCTCAGATGGTCGAGATATACACCTCGTATCCAAACCCTCGGGGATATCGTGATATACATCATGTTCCTTTTTCATATTTATTTGTGAAAAGAGTTTTGATAATGATTAAGTGTTTTTTATTTTTATTTTGAAAATGCATTCGATGTTTATCGAGGTTTGGGTTGCGTTGCAGAATGAATTAAAATGCTTTTGATTTGAAATGATGGTGAAAAGAGGTACGGATCTATGTGCGAAACTTTGGGTATGATTATTTACATGTGTGAGGGTATAGACATGAATTACCTGATTAATCGACTTAACACAATGAGATCGATTAATCAAATAATTCACTTAGAAATTAAAAAATAATTAAATAATTGAAATCTAATCAACTAATCAAATAAAAAATTAATAAATAAATTAACTACTAATTTAAATAATTAAATTAAATAAAAAATATAATAAAATTAAAATTAAAAGGATAAAAAAAGAAATAACATGATAGGAGTGTATGCACAGACATGGGGGTATAAATATTAAACTGGGCCTAACCCAAAACCACCACTAATCCTACTTAACCTAAAAAGAAATAAAAACTAAAATATATATAAAAAAGAAAAATAAATAAAAGGGCTTTATGTTTCAAGGGGACAACACCCCACTCAAAAACCATGTAAACATTTTTGAAAAAAATTTAACACCAACCAGTAATTTCTATACAATTGGCATGAATAAAAAATAACAAAAAAAAAGGAAATGAGAGAGTTCACGATACCCCGGTTTTATCAGAAAGGATTTTCTCCAAGAAAAATCTTTTTCTCTTTCTCACAAATCTCTCGTCTCTTCCTCTTTCACACTTCAGATTTTCGGTAGTGTATGGCGTGATGGCTTTGCGTGGAGGTGTAGGCAGCGTATCGCATTACCGACGGAAACGTGAACCATAGTGGAAAGAGATTTTGCGGCGGTTTATGCGTTTGAATGATGAAGGAGAGGGAAAATGGAGGGAGTGTGAGAATACAGTGATGATGCAACTTTGTTATGGAGAAGAATAATGGTTTGGAGGTGAAGACGAGGATGGTCAAAGAAGGTTTTAAGGAGTTGTGTATGAGTGTGGTGAATAATGAGTTTGTTAGTTGTTATAAGTTAGTTTTTGTGTGTGGGAGAGGAAGCCAATGGTTTGTGTAGTTTGTGGTGGATTGTGGCCACTGTGTGAACAATGTTGGTTAATGCAAAAACGTGATGAAGATGATGTTATGGTTGTGTGTTTTTATGAAGAAGAAGAAAAAATCGATAGTGAAGTGGTAGACAGGGAGAGTTTTTTAGAAGAGAATAACAAGTTTATTCACTTCAATAAAGAAGCTCAACTTTTCTTCTTCTTCAATCTTTTATTTTTTGAAAGCATATGAGAGAAGGGTTATGAGATGGGAGAGAGAGGAATTGGATTTTGTGAGAACGTGTGGTTTGATTTATGGAGTTGCAAGAAGAGTATTTGTGTTATTTTTATGGTCACATGAATAATGGTGTAGGGAAGTAACAGTAGGGGTTTATTGGTGAAGATGAGAATGTGAGATGGAAAGTGTATGGTTGGTAGCAACAAGATTGAGGTGTATGTGTTGGAGTTATGGGATGGTTACAATGAGTGTAGGATTTCAGTTTATTTTGTGTGCAAAAATGAAAAAGGTGGTTTAAGTTGTGCTGTAGTTGAGGGATTGGGATTTATATTATATGGTGTGAATGAAGGGTGGAGGTTTATTGCATTTTTTTGTTTTTCTTTGTGTGAGGTGAGTTACATGAACATGTGAGGAATATGGAGTATTATGCTTTGGAAATGGTGGGAAAATATGGAGTTGGAGGAGAGAGCAAGTGAAGTTTATGGTTATTAATGTGTTTGACGAGATTGCAGGTCTCGTTCCTACATAATCATGCACCAAGCCACCAAATCACTTTGTTCTAATCCCAATGGCCCCCAAACACATTGCAAAACAAATCAGGTCAAGAATGACAGTCGACTTGGGTGAAAAAACCACCCACATTTTAAAACTCGACCCCATGTGAAAAGTGGAAATTTTCCCAAAATGGCAAAAGACAAAACCGACACAGCTCTGACTCAAGCCCTTTGCTGCACCTATTTGATGCTAAGAACCAAAGCAAATTGATCTAGAGTACAAGCAAGGTCAGAACACAGCCACACATATCTCCCCAAGTTCAACCTTGAGCAGGCTTCGAGCTTCACACCTTTCTAAAGCAAACCTTCACATTCTCCCCATAAAACAATTCCATCACCTTCCCTATAAATAGGGGAAGGTGTTCCATTCATTCTTCAAGCTTTAGAAGCCAAAAACACCCTGCTGCAAATTCGAGTTGAACCATCTAAAACAGAGTTTGATTTTTGAGATTCAAAGCCTTTCAGTTCCAAATAACCACCCAGAAACCATCTTTAAACATCACTCAAACTTTCCCAAGTCATAACTCACCTGAGTTGTTCCAAGTCATCATAGCACCACTCTGAGATCGATTCCAATCAGGTAGTTCCACTCACCTCCATCACACAAACGAGTTACCATTCAACTTGAAGTTCCTCACTGATCATTAACCACATACTTTGAGCTTTGATTAACCTTTATCCAACATTTAATTTTTAATTTGTCAAATTTATTCTTCTATTTCTTCTCAAAATACTCCACACTCAGAACCAATCAATGGCTCATGAGTGTGGATTTTAATTTGTTTTCATGATTGGGTAATGATTTTGTGTTTAAATATCATGAAAAGCACTTATTTTTGAGTTTGGATTCTGAGGTTCCAAGATTAAAGATGAACGTTGCCCGCTTTTTTTAAATTTGAAAAGAAATCATGTCCCACTATGATTGATTGATTCTCACGCACATTCATCTTTAACCGTTGTTTTATAATTTATTCTACTCAGCGTGTTTGTTAACACAAGTGAGTGCTTGGCTTAGTGGGAGAGGGAGTTGATCCTCTTATGAACTCAAGGTTAGGGGTTCAACCCCCAACATGTGCATTCTAACTTATTTTATTTCTTTTCACTTCCATTTTATTTATTTTCACCATATTTGTTTCCAATTTAATTTCATTTTTTACACCACTTTTTTTACTATTCTGAAAATATTTTCAACATGGACCCTTGTTATTTTCATCTTTACTATTAATTGGTGCTTTGTTTCATGTCATTTGAATAATTTTCCATTGACTTATGAGGTCTTGAACGTAATGCCTAATGAAGTCTACATTTGTCATGATATTGGATTGTTTAGGGTTGCTTGAACCTTCCATGCTTCAAACCTACTAATAAATGATCAAGTGTTCATTCATGGTACTTTGAAGCATGAATAAGTTACTCCTACATCAACCAACTTGGATCATTTGACATGTAGATGAAGCCTTGCTTACACATATACTAACGTGTTGATTTCATCTGATTCATGTCACTTTTTTTGCTTACACTAACCCACTAACCCCTTTTGATAACTTGTCTATATTGTACACTAACCCTTACTATTTTGTTCATATTGTACATTGACCTTTATAACTTGTTTAACCTAATCACTTAAACATTAACTTTCAACCTTGCGTTGGTATAGTCTTCCTTTTGTCAATCTATTGATAGATGGACTTGGGGTTGCATAACTTTCATTGTTACAAATCTATTTTAAGTTGATCATTTGATCGTCTTCAATACTTTGCATCAGTGATAAGTTATCCCCTGATGCACCATATTTTGAATCTATTGACCTAAGGATAGATAATCCTCAAGTGTTAACCTTGTTCATAACACTAACTTAACTTAACTTTGATCACTACTAGCCATTGTTATTATCATCGTTATTTTGTTATTTGTTTTTATGTTGTTACCTTGCAATTTACATTCAAGTACTCATCATCATACTCATTGTGTAAAATCATCATGCATGTTTACTTATTATTATCATACAATTAAAAACAACAAAAATATGATAAAATGATAAAGACCAAAAATATTCATTTCTCTTAATCAGCTTGGACTTTGAGGATCCCATTTAGGACCTTTGCTTGTAGGCCTTTCCATATCTTTGTGATGCTCTATTAACTTTGGATTTTTCATATGTAACTTGCATATCGATTGTAAGAATGACATCATGGCACCACCCTAGAGGGACATGTTTGTAAGACCATTATCCTTTTTTTAGCTTAGGTCACTTTTGTACACACAAGACTTTCTCTTGGGTTACCTTACAATGAGACCATTTACTTTCTTGTTGGTTACTTTGCATACTTGTTGCATTATCCAATTTCATAATCAAATAAACAAACCCTTGATCCAACGTCAAGCGGCATTTTCATAATCAAATTCAAAATACAATAAAATTATGATTAATATTGTGCGCCACGAGTCTTAAGTGGTGGAGAATGAGTAAGAATGAATCATTCATACCCTTACTCTGATTATTTTGGACGCATGATGCTTGACTTGTTGTCTAGAATATTCACTTTCGCCCATAGACTTTATAGCACAATCTAATCACAAACTCCTTTCATAAACCATTATTTAAGGTAAAATCTACACAATCCATCAAACCTAATTTTTTTCCTTAGGGCACCATCCCTAAAATTTTTTTCTCAAAGGTAAAAACAATCAACACACAAACATTTTCTACTATGAACTACAGAGTTCTGATTCTTCATCACCCGATAAGTGGTACGTTGGCACAAGGACCACAATCCTTGACGAGCCCAGTAAGCAAAAAAAACTCCCAGAGTGCTTTTCTTTTTACACTTTTTTGCAAATAAAACAATAAACATGATAAATACCCGCATACGTAAACAACCAAAATGTTTTCCATGGAGTACCATGAACTTGAAGGGTGCTAATACTTTCCCCTTACATAACCGACTTCGAACCATAATCTCAGTTACGAGATTGATTCCTTATCTTTGCACTATCTATATGCATCTATTTCTTTCTTGAGGATTATATCGACTATTTTCCCTCGCTTTTCTTATAAAGATAATCCAAATAAAATTCGATGACGACTCTTCTATTTTATCTATTTTCTCTCTTTCTTTGAGAGTGGAGGCATTATTTACCTCCTCCCCCTTCAAATACAACATTTGAAAGACTATGGTGTAGGGATCTTCATCGCCATCATCGAAACAAGTTATAAAAATTGTTTAAGATAATTAATAAATATTCGATCTATTGAGCTTAAGTTTTTTACCTATCCAATGGTCACATAGTGAATTACTACGTGAACTTCTTTCTATCATCGTATAGAATCCAATTTCCAATTACCACCGACATTAAAAAAAGACACCAAAATACTTTGTATTTGTAAATAGTTACGAACATTTTTCGTACGTACATACACCAACATTTGTGTGGCTCTATATCTACCACAGGTTTGTCACAATAGCTAAGACACGTGGCCTCTCATCTTTCCGTCCCTCAAACCTACTACTCACTCCAAAGTTTTTGCATGTTGTGTTCACCCAATTCATTTCTCCATATCAAAATCATATTTATAGGAAGCTACATCTCTCCCATTGAAGCACCAAATCAACACCACTTAAAACCTGATTCCCATTCCAAATTCTCCCACTTCTCTTACTTCACCAAATCTCTTGCATTGCTTCCTTACTCTTTGGTTAAAAAAATCATAATCTCTTTTAAAATGGTGACTGTGGAGGAGATTCGCAACGCTCAGCGTTCCAATGGCCCTGCCACTATCTTGGCTCTCGGCACTGCCACTCCTTCCAACTGTATAACCCAAGCTGAGTATCCGGATTATTACTTCCGTATCACCAACAGCGAGCACATGACTGACCTCAAGGAAAAATTCAAGCGCATGTGTATGTCTATAGATATCTATGATAGTTTATATAAAATGAAATGAGTTTTATTTATTAATTTCTTCCTATTATTTATGCATTTTCAGGTGATAGATCGATGATAAAGAAACGTTACATGCACTTGACTGAGGAGTTTTTGAAAGAGAATCCCAACATGTGTGAATTCATGGCACCATCCCTGGATGTGAGGCAGGATATTGTGGTGGTGGAAGTGCCGAAGCTTGGAAAAGATGCAGCGAAGAAAGCGATAGCGGAATGGGGACAGCCGAAATCCAAAATCACTCATCTCGTTTTCTGCACCACTTCCGGCGTTGACATGCCCGGAGCAGATTACCAGCTGACGAAACTCTTAGGTCTTAAACCGTCCGTGAAGCGGTTGATGATGTATCAGCAAGGTTGTTTCGCTGGCGGGACGGTTCTCCGTTTAGCGAAAGATCTTGCTGAGAACAACAAGAACGCGAGAGTTCTTGTTGTTTGCTCTGAGATTACTGCCGTGACTTTCCGTGGACCTTCGGAAAGTCATTTGGATTCTCTTGTTGGACAGGCGCTCTTCGGCGACGGAGCCGCCGCGATGATTATTGGGGCGGATCCGGATTTAGCCGTGGAGCGTCCTATATTCGAGATTGTTTCTGCTGCTCAGACGATTCTTCCCGATTCCGACGGCGCGATTGACGGGCATCTTCGTGAAGTGGGGCTCACTTTTCATTTGCTGAAAGATGTTCCTGGGATTATTTCAAAGAACATTGAAAAGAGTTTGGTTGAAGCTTTTGAACCGATTGGGATTAATGATTGGAATTCGATATTTTGGGTTGCGCATCCGGGTGGACCGGCTATTTTAGACCAGGTTGAGGAAAAACTCCGGTTGAAGGAAGAGAAACTCCGGTCTACTAGGCATGTGTTAAGTGAGTATGGAAATATGTCTAGTGCTTGTGTTTTGTTTATTTTGGATGAAATGAGAAAGAGCTCTAAGGAAGAAGGGAAGGTTACGACCGGTGAAGGGTTGGAGTGGGGGGTTTTGTTTGGGTTTGGACCGGGTTTGACTGTTGAGACCGTTGTTCTTCATAGTGTGCCGGTTCAGGGTTGAAATATTGATAGATTCAGAAATAAAAAGTGTGCAACAAACTCAGCGTGCACACTTAAATAAAGTTTTTAAGATACTATTGTGTTTTTATTATTATGATTTTACTAGTGTGTAATGTAATGTTTTATTATTATTTTTTTTGGAAATTCATGTTATGTTATCTATGAAAAAAATATTCATGATGTAATGGGGGTCTGTATTGAAGTTATTTGGCATTAAATTTAATATATGGATTATTTTTTGTAACAACAGTTCAAACTTATCATTAAATAAAAAGTCAATTAGAAGTAGCTATGACAATCGGGTGAATATGATTACTGCCATTCTCGAATTCAAATAAAAATTCTAGTAAAGTAGTTGTTTTTCACTTCAATCTCAATTAAAAATAAGTAATTAAATTTAAAAAAATTGAGTTTTGGTATTTCTACTCTATCACATATCATAATCAAATATTTTTAATTGAAATAACTCATTTTTTTAAACTCATAATTGTTTCAGAATCTAACCATCATTAACCTTCATTAAAAATATTAAATTAACACAATCCTACACAAATCTTTATATAAAACTCAAATATTTAATTAATCTAATATTAATTAAAATTTCAATATATTAATCAAACATTAAATATTTTAAACTATCAACCATATCCTAAAATTTCAATAGAACAGGTTAGATTCTAAAAGAGTACAGTATTATCTTCTCATTATAATCTCATCTTTCATTTTTAAAATTAAAGAAAATTTAAATTCAAATCATATTAAAGTGAATTTTCTTTGTCATATCCATTAACCTGATTGATGGATTTTCTTTGTCTATAAATTGAATATGTGTTTTTTTTTTATCATATTATTATGATTTGATAATATAAAATATTTTGATTAAATATTAATATAATATTTATTTACACTTAAGGGTATATTATCTTTAAATTGCATTTCTTTTGTCTTCATATGATATGGAAAGCTGAAATTTAAAAGAGTATATAGAAAGTATTCAAGAAACTAAAATATCAAAAAGACTTCCTAAGCCATGCAATACGGATAGACCAACTCAAATTCAAAAGAGTATATATCTAATTTTAGTTAGTTTTTTCCGTTAAAAGAAAAATATTAATATAATATAAAAGTTTGACACAATTTTCAAAAAAAGATTATTTGAAAGCCGCGAGAAATGCGAGGTTAAGAATGTGATATTATTTAATCGTTTTTGTCAGAAGCGTGTTGCAATTATGTTGGAGAGAGGAGGAGGAACTTTTTCCCAAAATGACAGATTTGATGGGTAAATATGTAGCTTGTGAGTTGCGACGTGTTTGGAAGTGAATTTGTGAATGGTATGAGGTTGGTGGCGTTGCCTTACTTGCGGTTCATTTATTTTGTAACATCAACTCTCTTTCTCTTTAGCATTAATGTCGCCTTTAAAGTTGAGATATGGTATATTATTCTGACTATTACTGTTACCTAACCTAACTAAAAAATTCCAACTAAAACAACCTAACTAAAAACATGTTAACCAAAAAAAGAATATCTAATAACATACTTTCATAATTCCTAAGAATACATATTTAACCCTAGACTTAAATTCACCTAGGACTCTCTTGTCAACCACTTGTCAACCAGTACTATAAAATGTTTAATACTTGGCAACATAGGATATATTAACATAGGGGATAAAATGTTTAATACTTGATTTTTTCTTAAGATGTCAATGAAAGTCGGGAGAATCCCAGTGAGAATTCAATGAAGGTTTATTTTAAGTGGTGGAAAGGTGATTCTAAGATTTTTGGATAAAGTGGTCGGATGTGTGTAAGCCTGTGAAAAAAAGGGATTTGAGAGTTAGGGATCTTCAGCTAGTTAAGTTAGCTCTCCTAGCAAAATGGAGATAAAGACTTATCTATAATGTTTCTAGACTCTAGTGTGATATTATGTTTGTCTGATATGGTGTACACAGTGTTTCTTCCTTAAGTGGAGGTAGGTTGGGAGGTGTGTCTTTCCTTGGGTCCAAGAAGGATAGTCCTCCTTGTTCTTGTTAAAAAATACTAAAATATTGACTTCCTTATTATAAGTCAAGTAGAGTCTAAAATGAGTGGTTGAAGTGTCTGTTATATGAGTTTGTCTCATTTTTTGTCTGTCTTGTACCCTCCAAATATCTTCCTATTTATAGGTCTCCTTGTCCCATTGCCTGACTCTCCATACCCTTCATAAATTCTTCTATCAATAACGTTTGCCGCCCCTTATAATTTCCTTTTAACGATCGCATCTTCAATAATTATAACTCCCTTCCATAATGTATCATATTGTAACCGTCTCTTGTGACCTTTCAAATGACGTTCTGGCCTTGTCATCAAATACTACTTGTTATCATTGGATCATTCTCAGCTTATGAGAAGTCAACTCTATCTTGCTTATCCGGATATTCTGACTAGCTTCCGAGTAGAAGATTTGACACCTTAGTCGGATTCTGATTGGTGGATGACAACCCAACTATCCGACTTGTTAACCCTACCATACTCGGTCATCTTGCCAACTCGACCTCAAAGAGATCATGTGCTAAAATAGGTTTCGTCGATCTCATACCTTGGTTGGTCAACTAATTTTCTGGGATGTACATAAGCTCCCCGAGCATGAGACCTAAAAGGTTGAAGTGCTTAGACAAAAGAAGCATGGAATTTTCTTTTTAGGCCCGATCCACTTACGTTGGGATGTTCGTTTGTGGTGATGTGTTCTTAATCATGACAACGTATCCTCATCAAATTTTTCTCTTCCCTAAGTGATGATGATTTTTTATGGGAATTTTCTCCCTCTCTATGATTTGAAGCGTTCCATACTGTTTAAATCCTTTTAACAAGATTTTCTCTTAATTAAAATCGCCTCTTTGTTTTCTGGTTTACCATTCGTTTGGAGGAGTCTTTTCTCTTCTAAGCAATTTTTAGAGTTCTCGTTTGTCCTTCCAGATTAGGTATACTCTTATTTCACTTCCTCTTGCTTTTGTTCAATGACTATTATTGATGCATGTGACGAGAATGTCAAAAAATTGAGAACATTGAGTGCTCGTGAAATAAAAGATCTTTGGGATTTTTACGTGAGAGGATGTAGAGATACTCTAACCTATGATGATTTTGATCGTATTGTAAAAGAGGCTTACGGCGATATTATTGTCTCTTTTAGCAACTCAGATTCTGACTATTCTTCATCAGGTTCATCCGTAAAGGTGTTGATGGAGATTACAGAGTCATTTGATCAAGAAGTAATGAGTTACGATCATAACTTCATAGACGAGTTGGAGATAGATAAACTTCGATCTTTGAAGAATGTATCTTTTAATGGAAATAAGGATGCTGCTATCTTGGAGTCCTGTATTTCAGGGGAATGCGTTTGCATAGCTCTCCCTAGGGGAGTTAAAGACGAATATTTCCATTTCTATGTTGGGGTATTGGAAGACTTTAACATCCATCTTCCTTTTACTGATTTTGAGTCTTATATACTAAAAACCCTAAACACCACTCCTTCTCAACTTCGTCCTAATAGTTGGGGGTTTATCAAGGCTTTCAAAATAGTTTGTGAGGACATAGATATAGAGCCCACCATCGACTTTTTTTCTCCTTTTTCAAAATCAAAGGTGTTGAAAATGGCGGATGGGTAATCATTAGTGGTCTCCCCGGTAAGAGTTTTCTCCAAGATTATACCATCAACTATAAAGGTTTCAAAGACCGATTTCTTCATATTAGATGCAGATCGAGATGTCCTCAATTAATATATGCGCTAGACGAATCTCATTATTTTCCCATCTATTGGATCGGAAATCCTCTTTCGGTATCCAGGTTTAATTTTGATAAGTTAAACGACCAAGAAGTTAGATCATAAGCCATCTTGGACTCCTTCCATATGATGAAGGTCCGGGATCTATTGTCTACATCCGAAGATCAAATACTTTCTATTTTGGGTAATGATTGACTATTTACTTTGCGTACCACTTGTGGTGTCATCTTGTATTCCGCTAACTTCTCTTCTCGTTTTATTTTCATAAAAAATGATGGGCATCTCTATGAAGGAGCAGAAAAGACTGATGTTAGAAGCCCGAGCGGTGAGGAGAGTAGCCGACCAACCCGCTGTTAAATCAGACTTGTCCGGTTTAGAAACTAGGTTGCTGAAGAAAAGAAAGGTAGCCCCAAACAAAGTCATTCCTAATGTCTCGGAGCTTCAACCTTCGACTTTTTCACCCTTGAAGGGCTTTCGCCCAAGTTATCCAAAGAACATGAAAACTTTAATGAGTGATGAGGTCTATAGAGCTGATTGAGAAATCTCATCTTTGATGTGCAAGACCGGTGAGAGTGACCACACCAGATCATCTAATGAATTCAAGTTCTGGAGCAACAGTTTTAATGGGTTAAAATTCCTCTATGATCACATGAATGCCACAGACGACGTGAACAAGGTGAAGACTATATGGCGTCAGAAACTAAACCAAAACATCAGCTCTTATCTGACGAGATGTTTTGTTTTAACCCGTGAATTGTTTGAAGTCGGGGATGAATGTGAATAGAATGAGATAAATCTGAAACAAGAGGTTACTCAATTGAATGAGCACCAGAAAGCGCAAGTAGTAAGACTATCTGACTTGGAGAAGCAATTATTGGAGGAGAAAACCAGGAGAAAGAAATTGGAGGCTATGAATTAGGAGTTAAAATCCATTGTTAACCAATAAACTGAGAAAATGAAATCACTTCAGGATTCAAATGTCTAGTTGCAAAGTTCTTTGCAAAAAGCCCAAATTGACGTCCTTAATGTCAGTGATACTGCCTTTGATAGGGCAAAGGCTCAAACCTTATGTCTTTATCATGATTTTGACCTGTTCGAGATGAATTTCTTCAAGGTCGTGGTTAATGGTCACCTTGTCGATATGGAAGAAGCTTATCCCTCTCCTACATATGATCTGATCCAGGAAGACCGTACTGCTATCAGTAATCTCGGGGCTAAGGGTGAGGATAAAGATGAAGAGTAGCTTTCTGTCGTTCATTTTGTAATGTTTTCAGGAATATTAGTTATTCATTTTTGTTTTGTATCTAGATCTGGTTATGACTTGTATCATGACACTTTATATTTTGTTTAATGCTTACTGATTGCCTTTATCTTTACAAATGTTTTTCGAGATAGTTTTTATAGAAGTCTTGAATGCTTGCTGAGCTTGATGAATGTATGACTTTTTCCAAAGCTTTTCGGAATATAACTTATGTATTCCTATTTTAGCAAACAAGCAGGAGGTTCAAAAAAGTCTAGTACGTACGTTACGAATGACTTATAAAATTGGGATTGTCGGTCTCTGGTATTGCCGAGTATGACCAAAATTTTCTTCCTGCGACGACTTATGACCCCTAAGATTCTAAAGGACCCTGTTGGGCTTATGATATAGAACAATACAAGTAAAATTATTAGTCATAGTAGATCGTTTATGGCAAAGTCGATCAGGGAAACTGAGGAGCCCCAGTGAGATCTCATTTTGTTGATGTTCCAGAACTTCGTGGATCCCATATATGGAGGATTCAAAGAGCCCCAGTGAGATCTCATATGATCGTCATTCAACTGTCACTACCTCTGCACCTATCCATATTAAAACTTTGGGTGTTTTATCTCATAGATAAAAATTTATTTGTTCACCTAAGCCCCAGACACATTAGTCGGCTTCAAATGAGTCACTTTACCTTTTGGTTGACAGACTTCCACATGAGCTTGAAGTCCCAGGGAGCCGAGCCTTTACATTTTGAAGGATTTTATCAATTCGCGGACACTAACCAACTAATTCTGTCATATCATATCATATATTTGGCATCTGACGAGTCAACCATACCGTTTGAAGTCGGAGATTTCGACTGTACTTAATGGTAGAAGCCGATTATGCCAGAGGTTTCAAATGCGCTTGGACTTCAGTTAGGCTAGATATTTTATTAAATGTTACCCAATCGAAGCCGATTATTCCAGAGGCTTCAAATGTGCTTGGACTTCAGTTAGGCCAGAGATTTTATTAAATGTTACCCGGCCGAAACCGATCATGCCAAAGGCTTCAAGTGCGCTTGGACTTCAGTTAGGCCAACAGTTTTATTAAAGGTTACCCGACCGAAGTCGATTATGCTAGAATACATGTATTACATGCTTTACATAATACATTTATTCAACCATGGGTGCCTCATTAAAAACCCTTGCTCCCTCAAGGAAAAATATTGCATTCCCATAATTTTATTCATAATATTTATTACATAGACTAGTTATGATAAAACTTAAGACCGACTACACTCCAGATCCCGAATCTTTCAATATCTTCTAAATCTTCCAACTTGTAAGCCTCATTATTCATCCTTTTATTGATACTAAAGGACCCTTCCTCATCCAGGGTCAACTCACCTTTTTTCCTGAAGCCCATCATCTTTATTATCATCAAACTTGCTCTGTGATATTCTCTCTGCCATGCCTTTACCTCGAGTTTCCTGGTAATTTTTTATGTCACTGTCATTTATCCAGGTATACCAAGATAATTTCTTTATTTGAAGTATGACATCCCCAAATCGGTATGATGTTTTCGATCCATATCTTTCTGATCCTGCCTTACTCCCTACTTACTCTAAACAATTTTATCTTTCTTGTTGACTCTGACACTTCCCATCTGGTGAAGTGATCGACAATCCCTACTAGGAACTTCATTTGTCCGACCACCATGAGCAATGAGCTCTAAATATTTGGTATCTGTTTTTAAATCCTCCATGGTGTACTTAAGAGGTCATACCCGAGAGAGGGGTGCCTTATGTTTAAGCTGACTCCAATATTTCCATCTTCATCTTTCGATATGTGACTAGCTCCAATCTGAGTTGGGTGAGTTGATCGGACGTTGCTCTGCATCTTTCTTTTACTCTCATTATTTGTTAGTTGGTTCATCGGTAGCTCCTTTCTCGGATCAGTATTGATTAAGTTTGCTTTTAACTGATCACCCTTAATTGGTCCGTCATCATAACTCATTCTTTTCAATCTTATACTATCTTTATAAAATTTCTGGGCTATTCTTGGTAACATTTCACTATTCCAACTCAGTCATCCTCTAAGGGATACTTTAACGTAAGATACAGGGTGGATAACACCGTTTTTAGTGCATTGAGCGAGGGTCTGCTGTCGCTACACGAAAAATACAGAGTCGTCATCATATTTTATTTACTCCATAGGAAAGGGAAAATATCGAGAAAACCCCAAAAGAATGGTCATCGCAACCATGAACAGGTTTGGAAGTCGGTTATGCAAGGGGAATGTATTAGCACCCCTCACATCCATCGTACTCGATGAGAACCATCTGGGATGTCTACACTTGAATGGGTGTCGTTATCTAAATGCTTACTTGCTAAAGGTTTACAGAGTGAAAATGGTTTTTTTTTATTAGTGTGCTCATCAAGGATTTGGGTCCTCGTGCCTACGTATGCTCACTGAAGATGTGAAAAACACAAGAAAGGGGGGTTGAATTGGGTTTTACAAGCAAAAGTTTTTCCAAAACAAAAACACCACTAATAAGTCTAATAATGAAGAGATGAAAACACAAAGATTTTTATCCTGGTTCAC
Organism: Lathyrus oleraceus; assembly: GCF_024323335.1. Classification (NCBI taxonomy): domain Eukaryota; kingdom Viridiplantae; phylum Streptophyta; class Magnoliopsida; order Fabales; family Fabaceae; genus Lathyrus; species Lathyrus oleraceus. The sequence continues at coordinate 256,730,590 of NC_066581.1, forward strand.
TTGAAACTCAAAGCTAATCAAGTCCACCCGCCAAGGTGATTTGCCTTATACACAAGGACTTAATCCACTATAATCAACAGATTACAATAAACACAAAGAATAACCTTCTTTGTCTTCTCAAGGATACAACTAAACCTTAGTATCCTCAAGGACTCACAAAGAACAACTTTCTTTGTCTTCTCAAGGATAACATCCTTAAGGAATCAAACAAATAGTTTGAATAATAGTTTGTGTGTTACAAGATGCTTCTACACAAGCAGATTTTCGCGCAAATGCATAACAAACACTTAAATAAAACTGTATACAAAGAATGATATATTTTCACAAAGAAATATAGCTTATCAAAATACTTGTGCAGAATCAGCGTTTTCTTCAAGTCTTCAATGCATGCTTATATAGTGTAAGCATGTGACCGTTGGAGGGAAAAATTGGGAAAGCTCCTTGAGCGGCTGTCCACTGATAGATGAGAAAGGAATGATACCATGTACTGTCCTTTTGCACACAAATTTAGTGACATGTGTGATGTATATTACTGTCCTTGCCCACGAAATCAGGTAGTGGAAAGGTTGTTCGATTTGTGCTATGTACTATTTGATCACGTTTCCATTTGATCTTATCTTCAGATTCATTGGCTTTTGATGAAAGATGATTGAAGCATGAAGTGAAGAAGTAGATAGTTAGATTCAGAGACTTCAGAACCTTGCGTCAGAACCTTGACAACGTCAGTAGTCTGGCTTGAGTTCTTTAGTATCTTCAGAATCTTCAGAGTCTTTAGAATCCTTAGTAAGAACCTTGATAACTTCAATCATCTGTCTTGAGATCTTCAGAATCTTCAGAATCCTTAGTCAGAACCTTGATAACTTCAATCGTCTGTCTTGAGATCTTCAGAATCTTCAGCTACAAAACACAACTTCAAAAGCTTGCCTTTCTTCAGAAGTTTACCTTTCTTCAGAAGTTTGGTGACCAGAGTCACGTCTAAAAGCAAAAACTGAGAGAATATTGCAGCAGCAATTGAAAATCTCCTCAGAAGCTTGTGATGGGTGAAATGACACAGAATCAGAAAGAACATTGCAGCAACAATATTAATGTCTTTCAGAACTTCTAATTGTATCGCAGAAGCGGATTTGGAACACAAAATTCAAAAACTGATGATGTTGTACATCATATGATCAAAATCAGAACTGGTTGTTAAAGCTACACAATAACAAACCATTAGGGTACCAAAATTGTTCTCACACAAATACAATATTGTTATCATCAAAACTTAATCACAGAAGCACAAAGCTCCCCCCCCCCCTGAGATGTATAGTCCTATAAAGATAAACTCAGAATGAAAGAACACTTTCCTGATTTACCTTTTGAAGTACCAAAATGAATATTTAGTTAGAATCTGGTTTATCTTTAGAAGTTAATTGATGTTGTCTAGGGCACTGGTTGATAACATCATCATTTTGATAGGCTTTACTTCATAATCTTTTCTTTAGAAGACCTTTCTTCAGAAACTTCTTTTCCTTGAAGGATAAGGTTTTCAGAACCTTGATTTTTCAGAAGTAGATTTTTGGAAGTAGCACCTTCAGAACCATTCTGATTCTTGAGAGTTAACCCTACAGAAACACTTAACAAACTTTTCTCGAAGTATTTGTTAACAAAAACATTTAACAATGTTTAGGTCTTTACTTAGGAAATTAGATATCAAAATAAACACTTAATTCTTCCCCTTTAGAACGTTATGTTTTGTCCCCCTTTGTCATCAATCAAAAAGGTAAAAGACAAAAATAAATAAAGAGAAACAAAACAAATTTCACTAATTAAAAAATGCCAACAGGCGGTGCAGAGTACAATGAAAAGAAAGAAAGGAAAAATTGCAAGAAAGTTAAAGTAAAATCTAGGGGTTCTGGGAAGGAGGCGGGGGAGGAGGAGGAAGTCTTGACATAATTAGCTGAAACATCAGATCTTTCTTATCCAAATGCTTGTTGACCCTTGCATTATCAGCCTGAATTTGCTCGATTATTCCCAGAAGAGAAACTGGAATATGCTGAGAAGCAAAAGCTTCTGAAATGACTATCTGGTTTGGAGATTCTTCAATAGCAGAGTCTTGACGTTCAGGAGCAGAAGGTTCCGGAGTAGCAGATTCAATGTGTTGAACAATTTCTGTTTCCGGAGCTTATTCTTCTTCTTCCATAGCTTTTAGAGAAGCTTCATTGATTTCAGGTGCAGGAAGGCATAATTGGGAATTCCTCATCTTCCACAATTTCATTAAGGGAACGAACCCAGAACGAAATTTTCTTTCAGCAGAGTGTACCCAAGATCGTTCATCTTGGAAATCTCGGAGTTCATCCAGCTTCTATAGGCTTCCCAAGCAGAATCACTTGCAGCAAGGTTTGTAGAAGAATGACTGACAATCATTGCTTTCTCCAAACACATCTTATATTTAGAATCAAAATCCGTTAGAACCTTACCAAGGTCAGGAGAGGATTATGTTGGCATTTTTGGATATTTAATGGTGAGGTTGATTATGGACTCATCAAAGTCAAGACCAAAAATGGAGGGATGTGAGGGTTGAATAATGGGAGATGATTTTGGTGAGGTGATTGCTAGTTCGAAGTCAAACATTCCTTCAGGCGTGCCTTCGGAAACATGTCCGTTAGAAAGATTTCTAGCAGAAGATGTTCTAGGTGTTGTAACATTTGGATTATTTGGTTGGGGAGAAGAAACAGTTGGTGGTGATGAGATGGGTGTAGTTTGTAACTATGGAGGAGATAAGACCCATACTCTTTAGATTCTTCCCCTAGAAGACTTTCCCTGCGTCCTTTACCAATTCTTGACCAGAAGATCATCCACCACATCGCTTTCTACCAGAATATCTGAAATCAATCTTCCATTGGGAATGAACTTTCTTCTGGACTTCTTGGATGATCCACCTGTTCTAGATTCTCTGATAGAATTCCTTATGAACTTGAAGATAAGTGATGGCAGTCCCAACTTACCACCCTTTTCCAGAAGAAATAGCATTATTTTCTAACGAGTGTTAATGTAGTCAGAGCTGTTTGTACTTGGTATGTGATTGATGCATCCCAAAATGATCTTGAACCACACCCTTAAGTTACTTGTTAATACCTTGCCACTATGACCCTTTTCATCAACAAAATTTGTCCCTTCTTTGAATATGACAGGAGATATATCAGCATCTCTCTTAGCAGTGATGGTTGCACTATGAACCCTTTTTCCTTTGCCATAATGACCAATAAGGTCCTCAATGGACTTCTTAGTAATGACAATCTTCCTATTCATGATATAGGAGGTTATGGTTTCCCTTTCAGCTATAGCATGAACCCATAATTGTTTTACCAACACAGGGTAAACTGGTCATGTGAGTCTCTCGAATAAAGTGTTCCATCCTTGAGTGTTTAATGTCTATGTGAAATCAAAACCGTTATCCTTTAGGTTTTTGAAATCTACTATAGTTTCACATAGAACAGTTAGCTCATTGACCGGAGTGTGGAGAGTTAACTCAGGAATTCCTTCCAACAAGTTGCTTTCAGTTGCCTTTGAAGTTTGTTCAGCTATTAAGGGGGGAGGATGAAGATGAAGAACAGTTGAAGAGAGAGAATAGAGGTTGTTTTAGGTTTAAAAACTTGAAAGTGTGGGAGAATTGTACGTGTAGTGTGAAAATGTGAGTGAAGTGGGTTTAAATAGTTTTTTTTTTGCAATGATTACAAAATGGAGTGCACAGTCATGGGGGGAAGTGTAACGGTTTAGACCTAATTCCAAGAATTGTTAAACCCAATGTGTCACACTTTTATTACGCATGCTCAGAAAGTGGGACAACTGTCTCCACTAAGAACCACATGAAATCAAATGACAAGATAACCATTAAATGCAACAACTGTTCAGAATCAGGAAGATAAATCGATAAGATTGCTTCTAATCAGAACCTTTATGATTCATGAAAATTCCCTTACTTCAGAAAGTTTCATGTTTCAGAGTCAGAAAGCATAACAATCTTAGAATCTAATATAGAGTTCTAAAGACTTTACATTCTGAAATACATCTTTTCATTCTGGACACGGTTTCATAAATAAATTTTTTCAGAATGAATATGAATCTATCTTCAGCAAGGGGTTTTGTAAAGATATCCGCCATTTGATGGTCTATATCAAGAAATTTTAAGTGAAAAATTCCCTTCGGAACATAGTCACGTAAAAAGTGATGTTTTATTTCAATATGCTTAGCCCTAGAATGCAAGATAGGATTCTTAGATAAACAGATAACATAAGTATTATCATAGAGAGTAAGAATGTTACTCTCAGATATCTGATAATCTTCTAGCCGACTCTTCATCCAGAGTATCTGAGTGTTGCATCCAGAAGCTGCGATGTATTCTGCTTCGACTGTTGATAGAATAATTATTGACAGTCTCTTGATGTACCATGCGATTAAGTTATCTCCCAGGAATTGGCAACTTCTAGAAGTACTTTTTCTTTCAATTCTATCTCCAGCATAGTCAGCGTCACAATAGCCTACTAATTTATACTCACTTTATTTTCTATAAAATAAACCAAGATTAGTAGTACCTTTCAGATACCTAAAGATTCTCTTAACATCAATTAAGTGAGTTTCCCTAGGATCTGATTGGAAGCGAGCACATAAGCAGACACTAAATAAGATATCAGGTTTAGAAGCTGTTAGATATAGAAGAGAACCTATCATACCTCTGAAAATCTTCTGATTTACCTTACTGATTATCTCTTCTTTCTCCAGAATGCATGTAAGATGCATTTGAGTCTTTGCTAGCTTACATTCTGATATGTTAAATTTCTTCAGAAGTTCCTTTGTATATTTTCTTTGATGAATATACGTGCCTTCTGGTCTTTGATCAATCTATATTCCCAAAAAGAACTTTAGTTCTCCCATCAGACTCATTTTGAATTCTGCCTGCATAGACTTAGAAAAATCTTTGCACAATGATGCATTAGAATAACCAAAAATAATATCATCAACATATATTTGCACAACCAGAATGTCATTCTTGAAGGTTTTGCAAAAGAGAGTTGTGTCAACTTTCCCTCTGGTAAAATTATTTTCCAATAGAAAGTTGCTTAGTCTATCATACCAAGCTCTTGGACCTTGCTTTAGACAATACATAGACTTTTTTAGTTTAAAAACAAAATCAGGATTTTCTGAGCTTTCAAAACCAGGAGGTTGATGCACATAAACTTCTTTAGAAATATAACCATTCAGGAATGCACTCTTAACATCCATATGATAAAGTATGATTATATGATTGATTACAAAAGAAATTAAAAGACAAATAGACTCTAACCTGGCAACTGGAGCAAAGGTTTCTGTATACTTTATACCTTATGAATGACTATAACCTTGTGCTACCAGTCGAGCTTTATTTATGACAACTTTGCCTTTTTCATTCAGCTTGTTTCTGAAAACCCATATGGTTCCAATGACATGGAAGCCTTTTGGTTTCTGAACAAGATCCCAAACATTGTTTCTGGTGAATTGATTCAGTCCATCTTGCATGGTCAGAATCCATTCATTATCCATAAGAGCTTCATCAATGGATGTGGGTTCTATCAGAGACACCAAACCTAGAAGAGTCTCTTCAGAAGGTCTGAATGAAGATCTAGTTCTGACTGGAGCATTCTTGTCTCCCAGAATCAGTTCTTCAGAATGAGAAGTTCTTAATCTACTCTTCTTCTGATGAGTTGGATCAACGATTACTTCTGGTTGAGTCGTTTCTTCAGATTCTTTGGCTCTTCCTTCTGAGTCTTTTTCTCCAAAGACAGTATCTTTGGATTCTGAAAGGTTAATCTTCAGATCTGCCAATTTCTCAATTAGCTTTGACTTTTCAGGGTTAAGCTTATCATTGAATCTAACATGAATTGATTCCTCAACAATTCGTGTTTCTGTATTAAAGATTTTGTAGCCTTTAAAGCGTTCAAAATATCCTAACAGTAAACACTTATGTGCCTTAGAGTCAAACTTGCCAAGATTCTCTTTAGTGTTTAACATAAAGCATTCACATCCAAAAGATTGAAAGTAAGAAATGTTGGGCTTTTGTTCTTCCATAATTCAGAAGGAGTCTTACTCAAAATAGGTCGGATAGAAATCCTGTTTTGAATATAACACGTTGTGTTAACTGCTTCTTCCTATAAATGCTTAGCCATATTAGTTTCTTGGATCATGGTGCGGGCCATTTCTTGCAACGCCCTATTCTTCCTTTCTACAACTTCATTTTGCTGTGGAGTTCTAAAACAGGAGAAATCATGGGAAATACCATCTGAATCAAAAAGATTTTCAAAATGTTTATTTTCAAATTCGCCACCATGATCACTTTTGACTTTACTATTTTGCAATTCATTTCTGTTTGCACTAGTGAGCAGAAGGTAGAGAACGCGGAGTGAGACTCATCCTTGTGTTTCAAGAACTTTACCCATGTCCATCGACTGTAGTCATCAATTATGACTAATCCATACCTCTTTCCATTGATAGAAGTAGTTTTCACTGGTCCAAACAAATCGTTGTGCAGAAGTTCTAATGGTCTAGAGGTAGAAACAATGGTTTTTTTATTTGAAAGATTTTTTAGAAAACTTTTCCTTTATGACATGCTTCACAAAGATCATCTGAAGCAAACTTCAGTTTGGGTAGACCTCTGACCAATTTAAGCTTATTTAGCTGAGAAATCCTTCTCATGCTAACATGACCCAAACGTCTATGCCATACCCATTCCTCCTCATTAACATACATTAGACATTTCACATTTTGATCTTCAAGATTAGAAATTCTAATTTTATAAATGTTGTTTTTCCTCTTTATGTTAAAAAGGATTGTTCAATCTTTCTGACTGTCGCATCCGCGAAAAAACAACCGGCGAGGCTCAAATAAAAACACAACACAGAGCCGCCACTGCGCGTTATTTATCCCAAAATAGGGAAAGGAAACGCTCAGAGAAACCTGGAAAGGAAATGGTCTTGCGACCAAAGAGAATGGGTAACGGAGTCGGTTACGCAAGGGGAAGGTATTAGCACCCCTCACGTCCGTCGTACTCGACGGGATCCACGTTCTAAAAAAAAAAAAATAGGTTGCTAAACATCACACACACACGGGGAACGCAGGTGGGGTTAAGAGAAGGGAGCTCGATAAGGTATCGCACCTTATGCCTACATATCTTGTCTGGAACAAGAATCAGAGCCACTGTAGTTCGGCTTACGCACGCCAAACAACACAAAACAATCAAACAAACAAGGATGGCAAACATGGAGCCCGACGACCACTTGATGGAATTACGTCAGCATCCGAACCAAAACACAATCAAAAGGGCAAACGTGGAGCCCGACAGCCAATTGCTGGGCTTACGTCGACATCCGAGCCAAAACATAATCAGATAACAAGTTAACACACGCAAAAAAGAAAAAGGTTGCCCAGAGTGGTCTCGCACGACCACCTGCCTACATACCTCGTCTGGAACAAGGATCAGGGCGATGTAGTTCCCCCGAAAGGGAAAAAGATTTCAGCCAGAAACCGGGGGAAGACGCACTACTAGGGAGCTGGACTCGAGCCTAGTGTTGTCATGCATCGTTGCCCTAAGTTCAGTTTTCTATCCTACTTACATAAGCAAACTACTCCTATCCAGGAAAGAAGCAAGCATACAAGCACATAAAATAATTCAAGCATACATCCAATGAGAACAAGCATCTCAAACAGATATCCACATAGCACGCACTATAACCAAACAAGTGGCTCACACAATAGGTTTGACTGCCGAAGCGAGTCATCTGTACGGGCTGTGTTTGCTCTTAACCTTGCCATTACGAGGCTAAGGTGAAGCAGATGAGAGGTGAAGTGAGGATCAGACCTCACAGCTCTTATCCCTGACCAGGGAGAGCTTCTGACAAATGAGCATGGGTCCAGAATAGGGGAACCCTTCTATACTCAGAGACTCTGACACGATGTGCACTGCACAAGATTCTGGGCTTGGATCTCAATGCTACAACCATGTAATGGGAGCAAGGAGAAGACTCACAGAATAGTGGGGGATAGATTGCTTATCCCTAACTTCCACCAATTGCCTTGATTAAGGACTTTACCTGCTTAGGCACAAAATTAAACAATCACAATCATCGCCTCTTAAGGAGGACTTCAGACATTTATTTGCCCGGCCAAATAACAGACCGGGTCTCCAGACTACATGAAGTCAAGAGGACCTACCTCAATGCAAGCTGCTTAAGCAAAGCAAAGCAAAAGTTCACAAGGAACTGAGCAACTAAAAGTACCTGGAAACAGTCAAACACAGTTAGTACTCAGACAGACAAAACTAAACAGCAAAAGTTCAATCAATTAGACTATACAGATCAATGCACAACAAAGCAAGTTCAAAGCTCAAGCCCAAACTTCACAACCTACAAAACAATGTTATGTTAATGTACAAACATCAAACAACATCAATTGCATTTAACTTGGATCATTCTCCATGAGCATTGTGCTATTCATCCTGAAAAATCAAGCAAATATTAGCAACAAGACCACTAGGCTAAGCCTAGGGTCCAAAGGCAAGAAAAATTCCTAAACAGCAAGGTATTCACCAACCAAACTCAAATTAATGTCAAACAAGAGCAAACACCATTGATCCCATGTTCATATCATTCATCATGTTCATTTTAAGCACAAAACAAGGCAAACTAGTTCAAATGAAACACCAAACATACAAACAGAACTATTGCATTCAATTCCATACCAAAACAAATCCAAAAATTCTCAAATAATTTACACCTAAACAGGGGATATTCAAGGTCCAGCATGTCAAATTTTAGCTCAATTGGACCAAGGGAACTATGTCAATGAAAATCAACAAAAACAGACACAATTATATGCTTCAAATCACAACATCAACACATGCTTCCACTTCAAAAATTCATAACTCAATGAAGACAATAAAGAAATGGATGAGACCAAAACAGGGATGTCCTATCATGTGTCTATTACAAGCATATCAAATTTCATGACCATTCAATACCATATGAGCATTTCACATTAAATCTACCAACCTATGTCACACAAGCTTGCAATTTTGACCACCAGAGATGAAAAATAGCAATCAATTTGAAAATGCAATGTAAAATTCCACAAAAATTCACATAGCATCCTAACATGTTAATCAACATTCATGCAAAATTTCACATCATTTCAACAAGTATAGATCACTCAAAAAAATCCAGCAAATTGACATAATGGGGTGTGACACACATTGTCACACCTAAGTTCAAAATTTGTATCTCAATGACCAGGAATCAAAAATTCATGAAGTTTACATGTAAATAAACCTTGATGTGTCTAGTATCACCACAAAAATTTCAAGAATTTATTTTACACTATGAGCATTTCACAATGGAATTGGCCAAAGGTAACAAAAAATAGCACATGTGAAAGAAACCTAGGTCAAACACAAATATTACCATGCACAACTTTGACCAATAGGTCAAAAAAATTCTACATTCAAAAAGAAAGTCAACACAAAAATTCCTACATTTTTCTGATTTTTTATTGATTTTTTATGAATTTTTTAAAGTCTTTATGAATTTTTTAGAATTTTTATGAATTAATTGAAATTAATTAGAATTATCCAGTGGCATACTTGTAATTATAATGCGCGGGGGAGGGAAACATCCAGTTTGAAAATTCAAATGGAAATGAAGATCAAACACATAAAATTTCCAGAAATTTCATCTTCTTCCCCAGAAAATCCAAGAACGCATGATCCATGAACTTCCACCAAAACGAGCAAATGAATAACCGTTGGACTCGTCTTAACACGTAGATCTCAAATATGACAATAATTTGACCTAATTGTTCCTATATTCTTCGAATCGATGAGGTTAGGGTTTACATTCATGCTTTCAAATCAAGATTTCTTCCTCTACACTAATCCATTCGCAAAACCAAAAGCATCACAATGCTCTACATGAAACGCACTACACAAAGCATATAACAATTAAACAAATCATGCCATTCGAAATTTTGACATACCTGATGTGCAGTGGCTGTTCGTGTGGCCTTTGCGCTCAATTTAGTGAAACAGATGGAGTAGAGGCTCGTGGCAGTGAGATGCAAAGCTTAGATCCAATTGGTTTCACTCCTAGTGCATGAAAACTCGATTTGCCATTGATGGAGCTTGTATGTGCAGTCACGATCCACAGCTTCTTGCCTTCCAAACTTCACAAACAGTTGATGAGGATGATGATACAAGATCAATGCAAGAAGAATTTCGAAGATTGAGCCAATATTGAAGAAGATTGAAGGATTTGAAGGTTTTGTGTTCTTGAGCAATTTGAGAGAATGTGATGAGTTTTTTGATCTGGTTTTGGAAAGTGTGTATTCTGTTATGATTAGTGGATGATTATGTTTATATACTCCTGCTTAATCCAAGCTTAATCACACTCATTAGCCAAATTGAATTGATTAGTGAAATGGCTAATTTTCAAGTAAGGGCAAAATGGTACTTTCCAAAGCCAGCTCATTGCCACCTCATGGACAGCTCACACACTCTCCAAATGACATGTGTGAGCTGTTGCAACTTGTTTCACTCTCATTGGATGTGTATTTTAGAAATTCACTATGTGATGGTTATGCATCCAATTTTGCCATTTCATTTTACAAGTCAAATTCCAAACCACAAGGCCTAGGCATGAAATGATGATTCCAACAAGTTTCAAATACCATTTGTGAGGTGTAGCAAAAATCCCCACTCAAAAATTCCAATTATTTCACAAGTTGGACAATTTTGCCCTTGGTCCATTTAACTGTCCAGTTGAAATTTGACTTTTTGCATTGACCACTTTTGAGAAAATCCAATTATGCACCATGAAAGTACATGTCAAATAGAGTTTGTGCATATAAAGAACTTCCAATTTGGACACTCCATGTGGAAGTTATGGCCTCCTAATTATGGGTCATTTTTGAATTTCACTGAGCCATAATTTTCCAACCATACATGGGATTTTCAAGTTCTTGGACTTTTTGGAAAGGTGAGAACAAGATCTACAACTTTCATGTTGAACAAATTTTCATTTGAAGCTTCCTTGGACATTTTATTTTGAGGTCAAAAACTTTCCATTTTTGGAAACTTCTATTACAAGTCACTTTCTATTTTTGGCAGTTTTTGTCCTGACTTGATTTTCTTCATTCTTAAGCTTTGAAATGTCATTTAACACTTGTTCCAACATGAATGAAGTGTATCCAACTCATTTCCACCTCCAAATCCATTAGATCCTGTACAGTTGACCACAGTTGACTTTTTCATCTGATAGATGAATTTGGCAATGCATAGATCAATCTGAGCCCCAATCCTCAACTGAAATGGCTCAAGCATGAAACCCTAGCCTCAATTATCTCCATAAAATCACATAATGAACCCCATAACCATCACAACCCCATCTCCTGATTAAGCCTTGATTGGCCAAATGCAACTGATTAGGGTTGACCATTGGTCAAAACCCTAATCTCAAGGAATCTTCTTCAATCTTCAGATGACATCCAACCATGATGATGATGATGTATCATTTCAAACAAGATGAAGACCAATATCCTTTGGAGAATCATAAAACCCTAATTCACAGCCCAATCCTCAGATGGCCAATGATCAGTCAATAAAACCCTAGGCTTGCACTTTGACTTTCCCATCTTCTGATCAAGACTTGGGAAGATAGCTCGCACAATGTAACCACATGATATGCAATATGCAATGCCTAATGACCTAAAAATGTATGCAATATGATAATGCTAGTCCCAAGAGAGGAGGGCAAATTTTGAGGTGTTACAGCTGCCCCTATTCAATCCACTGTGAACCTGTCGATACGAATAGCCTCGGCTTTCGGATGATCAGGATGAAGAGTGATTGAATACCAAGAAACAGACGAACAATTTGCACTCTGATGGGATATAATTAACAACGCCTGTCAGAATCGGCGAAGAACACAATTTCGAAAGAAAATCCGCCTGGAACGGAGAAATCTCGGCTTGAACCCCAAAACAGAAACGTCGACCTGGATACCAAAATAGATGGTAACGCAGGGATAACCATGGCCTGAACACCACTCATCCGCTCGGGATTATTATTCCTTTCCTTTCCTTTTTTATGCTTTGCTTGAACCCCGAAATTTTCTCTCTTGGTCTGAAAACCACTTCGGTCTGGATACCGCTTCGGTCTGAATACCGGTGCACTGGTCTGAACACCACTTCGGTCTGAACACCGGAGAATTGGCCTGAATGCCACCTCGGCCTGAATACCGGCGTACTGGTCTGAACACCACTTCGGTCTGAACACCGGAAAATTGGCCTGAATGCCACCTCGGTCTGAATACCGGCGTACTGGTCTGAACACCACTTCTGTCTGAACACCGGAAAATTGGCCTGAATGCCACAAGCTGCATCGATCTACATGTCGGAAGCTTCTTCGATCTGAAAATCGGAACATTGGCCTGAACGCCACTTCGGTCTGGACACCGCCTCGGTCTGAACACCGGAAAAAGTACTTCAACCTGATTGTTGGAAACTTCTTCGATCTGAGAATCGGAAATTGGGCCTGAACGCCACGTCGGTCTGGATACCGCCTCGGTCTGAACACCGGAAAATTGGTCTGAACACCACTTCGGTCTGATTACCGGAACATTGGTCTGAATACCACAAGTACATCAACCTGATCGTCGGAAACTTCTTCGATCTGAGAATCGGAAACTGGGCCTGAACGCCACGTCGGTCTGGACACCGCCTCGGTCTGAACACCGGAAAAAGTACTTCAACCTGATCGTTGGAAACTTCTTCGATCTGAAAATCGGAACATTGGCCGGATTGCCACAAGCTCTTCGTCCTGACTGTTGAGAACTTCTTCGATCTGGAAATCGGAAACTGGCCGGATTGCCACAACGACCCATGCTAAGGATGACAAGCCCTGAGCTGACTGCTCTCTATTCAACCCTGGCAGACAAACACTTCGCGTTTAGCTGGGAATTATCTTCTTTCTTGTTTTTCTTTTTGGACCCCGAAACTTTCTTGATTAACATTCCCATCTCTGTCCGACGGAAACATTTCCCTCCAGTATCGTACTACTGGGGAATATCCTTGATTAAAACCATGATGCTAGACTCCTCGGAGTAACACCTTCACTGTCTGATAAAACCAATCCTCAAGCGGTAACCACGGCTTGAATCGCGCTGATCGCGTAACGTCCTCTGATATTATTCCCATCTCTGTCCCACGGAAAAACAAATCTCCTCCAGTATCGCACTACTGGGGAACACTGTTGATATGACGTCATGATGCTAGACTCCACAGAGTAACATCCTTACCATTCGGCGAAACAACACTCCAAGCGGTAACCACGGCTTGAATTGCGCTGAGCGCAAAATATTTCCCACCTCTGTCCGACGGAAAAACAAATCTCCTCCAGTATCGCACTACTGGGGAATATCTTCGATTCAATCATAATGCTAGACTCCTCGGAGTAACATCTTGCTGTTCGGCAAAAAACCACTTCTCAAACGGTAACCACGGCTTGAGACTAGCTTATGCTTACAATATGATGCATGATCTTTTTCTGCGTAATGCTCCATAATGATGGAAATGCTACGCGAGCTATTATTTTTCTATGCAATATGCTATGCTTATTTTTTCATGATGAATGCATAAAAAGTATCCCCCTCAAGGGACTCTGCTAAGGAGCACGAGACACTCTGCTGAAGAACTCGCCAATACTCCGATTCCACCCTGCTGGGGATAAGCACTGCTGCTGGGATAAGGCAACCCTTGCCGGGGAAAAACCTTCTTTGCACCCAATCTGCTCGAGAAACTGCTGAGGATAAGAACCACCAACGCCCTCTGTGGGGATACAACAATCTTTGACTTGCTGGGAAACAATCCCGAACCTGCTTCGGAGAAACCATCACAGATACCTGACGACTTCACTGGGGAAATGCTCACAGATACTCTGCTGGGAAACAGCCACCTCCAGACCTGGCGACTGGGGAACACATCAATTTGACACCTGCTGGGGATAACCATCCTGACCCTGCTAGGGAAAATGAATGCTACTCCGCTGGGGAAGACCCATCCAATCCACATGTAGGACACACTCAGCTGGGGATGCAAAATCCGTCCGCTACGGGAACTTGTCCAATCCACTGGTAGGACGAACACTGCTGGAGATACATTTCATTGAAACCCGCTCCACTCGGGGAACTGCTGGAGATATATTTCTTTGAACCCGCTCCACTCGGGGAATAACAACCTTCAGACCTGGCTGCTGAGGAAACATCGTTGTAAACCTGCCGGAGATACCCATCCTAACTCGGCTGGGGAAGTCACAGACCTTAGATCTGCTGGGGAGTTAGCCCAATAACTCCGCTTGGGGACCTAGCTGGGAAATGAGAAAAGTTGGCACAGAACACCCATCGACTTATCGAACCACGGTATCCACCTCCCAATCTCGTATCAGCTTTCCACTTTTAAGAACTCCCAGACTCGTCTGGACCTTTTCTGCTCCATCATCTTGTATTCCAAATCATTCCGCGCTCGACGAGAACGTACTCCTGGGATTTACAGAAATTTCAACCTTCCGACTTTGAAGAGTCTTCTTGGCTAATTCCAAAGGTCGTCGGACGTCTCGACGTCTCTTCATTCTTTCATACATTCGTTCCTGAGCGAACTCTCTGGGGATCTATTACCAAGCTTCCATATCACAACCTGCAAGTGAGTGAAAATATCTAACAGTTCCTGCAAAATAAACCGTCAGATAAAACCGTGCCCCAGGCGTGTCAAGATTTCAACACTTGGGTCACTCAGCCTTCCAAATAAGATTTCAAGTATTCAATCTTATAAACATGCATTGGAAGGGACCTGTATGTCTTAAAATGCAAGATTCTTTATCAAAAATATCTGGATGTTTTTGCAATCAAAGCGGTAATGAAAAACAAAAACAAAATTATTTGACTGAATATGCATTTTATTGATTTGAAAAGTGTGCGGCTCAAATTGAGCAATACAAAGGAAGCAATTCCTAAAAAGAGGTAATTGCACAAAAGGAAAAATCTATCCTAATGGCAATGTGAAACCCGTGATCTCATCGAGTTCCAACTCGGTTACACCCCACATGTCCTCAGACTCTCCGTGCTTTCTGCCTTCTGAACAAGACGATTCCGACTGATCCCTACCGGGTATCATCCATGATGCTTTAACCAAAGCGCAAACGATTATGCTGGACGCAGCTATTCGTTTCAATCCCTCTTTTGCCTGGACCGCCCTTTCGGGTTTTCAGTCCACCGGGATACCCATTTTTGCCCAAGTCGCCTTTCCAGGTTTTCGACTTGCCGGGTGTACAGTTTTTTCCTTTTATCCCTAATTTTTGCCCGAACCTTTCTTTATGTTTTTTGGTTCGCCGGGATGCCCATTTTTGCCTGGACTATTTTGTTCTTTTCGTCCAGCGGGTCTCTTATACGAAGTATTTTTTAACTGCGTCCGCATTCACAGGGGATGGAAAATCCTCACCATCCATGGTCGTCAACAACAAGGCTCCGCCAGAGAAAACCTTCTTGACCATGAATGGACCTTCATAATTCGGTGTCCATTTGCCCCTTCGATCGTTTTGAGGAGGAAGGATCCTTTTCAGCACCATATCACCTACGTGATACACCCGAGGTCGCACCTTCTTGTCAAAAGCCCGTTTCATCCTCTACTGGTATAACTGCCCATGACAAATGGCTGCTAGCCTCTTTTCCTCAATCAGGCTCAACTCTTCGTACCGGGTCCTTACCCATTCAGCCTCTTGCAACTTTACGTCCATCAGGACTCTCAAATAGGGAATCTGAACCTCAACAGGTAACACAGCCTCCATCCCATATACCAACGAGAAAGGAGTTGCCCCAGTAGATGTGCGCACCGACGTTCGATACCCAGGATACAAACTCCATACTCAATCACACCATCAGTGTATTCAAACGTTATCCGGGCAACAAAAGCTCATCCACCTTAACCTCCCCATCAGACATCAGAATCCGTTCGGATTCAGGGTCAGGCCCCTCCTCCGGGATCGGTTACTCTCAATCTTTCGATTAGAGCACCTCGAGATGTCCTCATCAGGGAATTCAAACTTCATCGGTTGATAATCCTCTACGGGTTGCTGGGCGATGTAATCAGGCACTACACCCCTTGATTGCTTTCTGAGAGGTATACTGTATATCCTATTCAATCAAAATCATTGGCCCTTTCGCAACCCGTCCGGTCATTGCTGGCTCTTTCAGAAATCTACCTGATCAGACCCATCTCGAAATCCACAAAGTGGTATGAATCAGCATATACTGTCTCAGTCGGCGAGCAGCCTATGCCAAAGTACATCAAGTTTTCCCGAGCAGTGAATGTACTGTTTCACAGTCGGTAAACTTTTTGCTAAGGTAAATTGCATGCTCTTTTCGACAAGACTCGTCATGCTGACCCACTTCACCTCGTAGACCCCTCGAAGGCTTGTCAAGTACAAACTTGATGGTCGTCCCTCTACAAGGATACGTCAGAATCAGAGGCTCCTGCAACTCAATCTTTTATTTTTTCCAATGCCCCTTGGCAATCATTATTCCACCTGACCGTTTTTTTTCAACATCTCGAATGTGGGTTCACACGTGGCTGTTAGATGAGATGTGAACCATGACAGATAGTTCATCCTTTCTAAGAAACCACGAACCTCTCTTTTCTTTTCCTCGGTTCAGGCATTTTTTTTTTTTTTTTAACAGGACCAACCTCGATTCCTTTTTCCCAATGAACCCCAACAGCTTACCGGATCGCACTCTGATAGTGCACTTATCTGAATTCAACCTCAGTTTGAATTATCTTCTCCTGTCAAATAACTTGGCTAGATCTGCCAGATGCCCCTCTCCTGTTTGGGACTTTGCTATCATGTCCTCAACATAGCATTCAATTTCATGATGAATCATATGATGCAACAAAGTCACCATGGCTCTCTGATAAGTAGCACTGGCGTTCTACTCCTTTAGAGGACAGTCTCCTCTCCATGGTAGCTTGTGCACCACGACACCAGTATTCATCCCTGGCGTATCCTGACATGACCAGGTGAAGGTATCCACGTGCTCCTTCAACAAGGCTACCATTCAGCTCTCAATTCGCCTCTGAAGCGGCCCCAATTTTCACTTCCTTTCTGACCTTGGCGGTGCTTGGAATAACAATCTCACTCCGCTCCTCAGGCGGCTGAACCACCTTCTCCTCTTGTTTAAACGATCTGGCTAATTCCAGCAGATCACAATCTTCTTCGCCTTCTTCTTTGACATGAAAGATCGGTTTGTCGAAGTCATATGAGGTGTAACCAAATCGTTATCAACGAGATCCGGAGCATTATTTTTGAAGTTGGGACGAGACAAATCAAAAATAAGGAGAAAAAAATGAAAATAAACATTGCCATTTTTATTTGTTTTTAAACTGCAAAAATAAATGAAAAACAGGGAACACCGCTTTTTGACTGAAAAACATCCATTTATTAATGATGCAGAAAATGCAAATTTAAACATGAGGTGGCCCTTACAATGAACCATTACGTGTCGGGCAAAACGTATGGCTTTCATGCATATAAACTGAAAACAAGAAATTATTACTCTTCAGGATGAGTGACCGTGCAGATCTTTTCAGGCCTTCCAGTTTCCTGGTACGCACGCTTTTATCCATGGCTCCAGCTCACAGTCACTGTCAGTCTCTTCCCCCACCGTATAGGCGTGATCTGAATCTTCAGCAATTGCATTCACCATCACCTGACCATGCGCCGGCATGGGATTAGCATTAACATCTGACAATAGTGAAAAATGGAGGGCCTTGGACTCCACCAAGTCTTGGACAGTATGCTTAAAGGCTCTACAACCCTCAATGTTATGCCCAGGCGCACCAGAATGAAATTCACACCTAGCGTTCTCATTATAGTTAGGTGGCCTCTGATCTGATCTCACTGGAGCTAACATCCTTGGCTGAACCATCCCAAGATCCATCAACTTTTTAAACAGAGCAGCATATGGCATGGGTGGCTTGTCAAAATGACGATCAACCCCTTTTCCTTTCACTTGGCTCCCAGCTCCCTGTATCTTCTGTGGAGTTGTATGAGGTTGCTGTCGGACTGACTGATTACCAGCAGGGAGGGTTACTGCAGCAGTGTGCTGGTAGTAACGATCCCTACCCCGTCCTCTTTGGGCATGCACAACACTCGATTCACCCTCATCCTTGCGCTGACCATTCCCGAATGGCTTCTTCGGTCCAGATGACGAAGCGTTTCCTTGCATGCTTCCCATCTTCAGCCAGTCTTCGATCCTCCCCACCTTTTCGGCAATTACTTTCTGCCCCAAGGCGAACTCTTTCATGACATTGGACAAATCCCTCACCATCTCTTTTAGTTCGAGAATGTCAGCGTTGGACGGATCCATCAGATTGGATTTGTTGCCCCCAGCAGGATATCTGAGCAAACGAGCTATGCGCACCGGTTGACACCTACAAAACAGCAAATGGGTTAGTATGCATGGATGCAACATCTATCCATATGAGGAAGCTTCTGTCCTTTGATTCTGGTTTCATCGAGACAGATAATATTTTGACATCCACATTCTGAAATTCAAGATGTCTCTCAACCAGATTCTCAATCAATAATACTCCCCATATGGCTAGACATAGTTTAGGTGCAGATGAATGAAAAATGAGAATGATGCAGATGTATGCAGTGCATTGCCATCCCCCAAGTCATCTGATCATTTGTTGCTCTGAGTCACAGCCTTGATTTCTGAACTGATCATAACCATCTGAGGGAATATGTAACCACCAATCTGACCCACGGGTTCCGAAATAAACGGAAGACAGATACATCATCATCAAACCATCTCTGAGCAGATAACCACAACCTCTGAATCGGCCCGGGGAATCCTGAAATAAACGGATCCCCACTGATAAATAACACGGCCCGGGGAATCCTGAAATAAACGGATCCCCACTGATAAATACCACGGACAGCACTCCGGCGTCACAACAATAAATGGCCATAAATCCGACTCATAAATAGTACTCTGGTACACGGAACAAAAAGTCACCACCAAAGTCACCATCTGAACATGCATCTGAAAGAATCACCCTCCCCTCACAGGTAAATTCTAATCAGGTCATCCTAAGGCGGATAATGGTCTCGACAATCGGGCAAAGATACTCAATGGGTTTGCCCTTTCGGGTGTGCCATTGTAGCTCTCCTGAGATCATCTAAACCAAAGATCCGGGAAATGATCGGTCACCAGAGTCAACAGCTCAAATGAAGTAACTCAACCAAAGCGGAATACCCACAGAGGCAAGCACTATCAAATGAACCTCGTCCGGCTTGTGGTGCATCACGCCGCCAGGCACATGTTGACCTAACATGAAGGAGGCGACATGAGACCACACTAATCCTAGGTGTATACTCGGGCCTGGGTTTTAGCTCCACTCAGAACACCCACCCCAAACAGAGGAACCACCTGCATAGAGGACGGCAACAACATGATAGTATGATGCATGCAAATATTTAATGCAAATACATATACACTGGTTAGAATAATAAATGCAATAAATAAAACACAACAAGCAACCTAAACTAATCCTAGAACGCTAGGAGAGACTCGCTTAGGGACGATGGACCAGCATAGGTCTACATCCTAGAGTCCCCAGCAGAGTCGCCAGCTGTCGCATCCGCGAAAAAACAACCGGCGAGGCTCAAATAAAAACACAACACAGAGCCGCCACTGCGCGTTATTTATCCCAAAATAGGGAAAGGAAACGCTCAGAGAAACCTGGAAAGGAAATGGTCTTGCGACCAAAGAGAATGGGTAAGGGAGTCGGTTACGCAAGGGGAAGGTATTAGCACCCCTCACGTCCGTCGTACTCGACGGGATCCACGTTCTAAAAAAAAAAAATAGGTTGCTAAACATCACACACACACGGGGAACGCAGGTGGGGTTAAGAGAAGGGAGCTCGATAAGGTATCGCACCTTATGCCTACATATCTTGTCTGGAACAAGAATCAGAGCCACTGTAGTTCGGCTTACGCACGCCAAACAACACAAAACAATCAAACAAACAAGGATGGCAAACATGGAGCCCGACGACCACTTGATGGAATTACGTCAACATCCGAACCAAAACACAATCAAAAGGGCAAACGTGGAGCCCGACAGCCAATTGCTGGGCTTACGTCGACATCCGAGCCAAAACATAATCAGATAACAAGTTAACACACGCAAAAAAGAAAAAGGTTGCCCGGAGTGGTCTCGCACGACCACCTGCCTACATACCTCGTCTGGAACAAGGATCAGGGCGATGTAGTTCCCCCGAAAGGGAAAAAGATTTCAGCCAGAAACCGGGGGAAGACGCACTACTAGGGAGCTGGACTCGAGCCTAGTGTTGTCATGCATCGTTGCCCTAAGTTCGGTTTTCTATCCTACTTGCATAAGCAAACTACTCCTATCCAGGAAAGAAGCAAGCATACAAGCACATAAAATAATTCAAGCATACATCCAATGAGAACAAGCATCTCAAACAGATATCCACATAGCACGCACTATAACCAAACAAGTGGCTCACACAATAGGTTTGACTGCCGAAGCGAGTCATCTGTACGGGCTGTGTTTGCTCTTAACCTTGCCATTACGAGGCTAAGGTGAAGCAGATGAGAGGTGAAGTGAGGATCAGACCTCACAGCTCTTATCCCTGACCAGGGAGAGCTTCTGACAAATGAGCATGGGTCCAGAATAGGGGAACCCTTCTATACTCAGAGACTCTGACACGATGTGCACTGCACAAGATTCTGGGCTTGGATCTCAATGCTACAACCATGTAATGGGAGCAAGGAGAAGACTCACAGAATAGTGGGGGATAGATTGCTTATCCCTAACTTCCACCAATTGCCTTGATTAAGGACTTTACCTGCTTAGGCACAAAATTAAACAATCACAATCATCGCCTCTTAAGGAGGACTTCAGACATTTATTTGCCCGGCCAAATAACAGACCGGGTCTCCAGACTACATGAAGTCAAGAGGACCTACCTCAATGCAAGCTGCTTAAGCAAAGCAAAGCAAAAGTTCACAAGGAACTGAGCAACTAAAAGTACCTGGAAACAGTCAAACACAGTTAGTACTCAGACAGACAAAACTAAACAGCAAAAGTTCAATCAATTAGACTATACAGATCAATGCACAGCAAAGCAAGTTCAAAGCTCAAGCCCAAACTTCACAACCTACAAAACAATGTTATGTTAATGTACAAACATCAAACAACATCAATTGCATTTAACTTGGATCATTCTCCATGAGCATTGTGCTATTCATCCTGAAAAATCAAGCAAATATTAGCAACAAGACCACTAGGCTAAGCCTAGGGTCCAAAGGCAAGAAAAATTCCTAAACAGCAAGGTATTCACCAACCAAACTCAAATTAATGTCAAACAAGAGCAAACACCATTGATCCCATGTTCATATCATTCATCATGTTCATTTTAAGCACAAAACAAGGCAAACTAGTTCAAATGAAACACCAAACATACAAACAGAACTATTGCATTCAATTCCATACCAAAACAAATCCAAAAATTCTCAAATAATTTACACCTAAACAGGGGATATTCAAGGTCCAGCATGTCAAATTTTAGCTCAATTGGACCAAGGGAACTATGTCAATGAAAATCAACAAAAACAGACACAATTATATGCTTCAAATCACAACATCAACACATGCTTCCACTTCAAAAATTCATAACTCAATGAAGACAATAAAGAAATGGATGAGACCAAAACAGGGATGTCCTATCATGTGTCTATTACAAGCATATCAAATTTCATGACCATTCAATACCATATGAGCATTTCACATTAAATCTACCAACCTATGTCACACAAGCTTGCAATTTTGACCACCAGAGATGAAAAATAGCAATCAATTTGAAAATGCAATGTAAAATTCCACAAAAATTCACATAGCATCCTAACATGTTAATCAACATTCATGCAAAATTTCACATCATTTCAACAAGTATAGATCACTCAAAAAAATCCAGCAAATTGACATAATGGGGTGTGACACACATTGTCACACCTAAGTTCAAAAATTTGTATCTCAATGACCAGGAATCAAAAATTCATGAAGTTTACATGTAAATAAACCTTGATGTGTCTAGTATCACCACAAAAATTTTCAAGAATTTATTTTACACTATGAGCATTTCACAATGGAATTGGCCAAAGGTAACAAAAAATAGCACATGTGAAAGAAACCTAGGTCAAACACAAATATTACCATGCACAACTTTGACCAATAGGTCAAAAAAATTCTACATTCAAAAAGAAAGTCAACACAAAAATTCCTACATTTTTCTGATTTTTTATTGATTTTTTATGAATTTTTTAAAGTCTTTATGAATTTTTTAGAATTTTTATGAATTAATTGAAATTAATTAGAATTATCCAGTGGCATACTTGTAATTATAATGCGCGGGGGAGGGAAACATCCAGTTTGAAAATTCAAATGGAAATGAAGATCAAACACATAAAATTTCCAGAAATTTCATCTTCTTCCCCAGAAAATCCAAGAACGCATGATCCATGAACTTCCACCAAAACGAGCAAATGAATAACCGTTGGACTCGTCTTAACACGTAGATCTCAAATATGACAATAATTTGACCTAATTGTTCCTATATTCTTCGAATCGATGAGGTTAGGGTTTACATTCATGCTTTCAAATCAAGATTTCTTCCTCTACACTAATCCATTCGCAAAACCAAAAGCATCACAATGCTCTACATGAAACGCACTACACAAAGCATATAACAATTAAACAAATCATGCCATTCGAAATTTTGACATACCTGATGTGCAGTGGCTGTTCGTGTGGCCTTTACGCTCAATTTAGTGAAACAGATGGAGTAGAGGCTCGTGGCAGTGAGATGCAAAGCTTAGATCCAATTGGTTTCACTCCTAGTGCATGAAAACTCGATTTGCCATTGATGGAGCTTGTATGTGCAGTCACGATCCACAGCTTCTTGCCTTCCAAACTTCACAAACAGTTGATGAGGATGATGATACAAGATCAATGCAAGAAGAATTTCGAAGATTGAGCCAATATTGAAGAAGATTGAAGGATTTGAAGGTTTTGTGTTCTTGAGCAATTTGAGAGAATGTGATGAGTTTTTTGATCTGGTTTTGGAAAGTGTGTATTCTGTTATGATTAGTGGATGATTATGTTTATATACTCCTGCTTAATCCAAGCTTAATCACACTCATTAGCCAAATTGAATTGATTAGTGAAATGGCTAATTTTCAAGTAAGGGCAAAATGGTACTTTCCAAAGCCAGCTCATTGCCACCTCATGGACAGCTCACACACTCTCCAAATGACATGTGTGAGCTGTTGCAACTTGTTTCACTCTCATTGGATGTGTATTTTAGAAATTCACTATGTGATGGTTATGCATCCAATTTTGCCATTTCATTTTACAAGTCAAATTCCAAACCACAAGGCCTAGGCATGAAATGATGATTCCAACAAGTTTCAAATACCATTTGTGAGGTGTAGCAAAAATCCCCACTCAAAAATTCCAATTATTTCACAAGTTGGACAATTTTGCCCTTGGTCCATTTAACTGTCCAGTTGAAATTTGA
The DNA here is from genome assembly GCF_024323335.1 of Lathyrus oleraceus. Classification (NCBI taxonomy): domain Eukaryota; kingdom Viridiplantae; phylum Streptophyta; class Magnoliopsida; order Fabales; family Fabaceae; genus Lathyrus; species Lathyrus oleraceus. Next base: position 256,754,302 of record NC_066581.1, read on the forward strand.
CTTTTTGCATTGACCACTTTTGAGAAAATCCAATTATGCACCATGAAAGTACATGTCAAATAGAGTTTGTGCATATAAAGAACTTCCAATTTGGACACTCCATGTGGAAGTTATGGCCTCCTAATTATGGGTCATTTTTGAATTTCACTGAGCCATAATTTTCCAACCATACATGGGATTTTCAAGTTCTTGGACTTTTTGGAAAGGTGAGAACAAGATCTACAACTTTCATGTTGAACAAATTTTCATTTGAAGCTTCCTTGGACATTTTATTTTGAGGTCAAAAACTTTCCATTTTTGGAAACTTCTATTACAAGTCACTTTCTATTTTTGGCAATTTTTGTCCTGACTTGATTTTCTTCATTCTTAAGCTTTGAAATGTCATTTAACACTTGTTCCAACATGAATGAAGTGTATCCAACTCATTTCCACCTCCAAATCCATTAGATCCTGTACAGTTGACCACAGTTGACTTTTTCATCTGATAGATGAATTTGGCAATGCATAGATCAATCTGAGCCCCAATCCTCAACTGAAATGGATCAAGCATGAAACCCTAGCCTCAATTATCTCCATAAAATCACATAATGAACCCCATAACCATCACAACCCCATCTCCTGATTAAGCCTTGATTGGCCCAATGCAACTGATTAGGGTTGACCATTGGTCAAAACCCTAATCTCAAGGAATCTTCTTCAATCTTCAGATGACATCCAACCATGATGATGATGATGTATCATTTCAAACAAGATGAAGACCAATATCCTTTGGAGAATCATAAAACCCTAATTCACAGCCCAATCCTCAGATGGCCAATGATCAGTCAATAAAACCCTAGGCTTGCACTTTGACTTTCCCATCTTCTGATCAAGACTTGGGAAGATAGCTCGCACAATGTAACCACATGATATGCAATATGCAATGCCTAATGACCTAAAAATGTATGCAATATGATAATGCTAGTCCCAAGAGAGGAGGGTAAATTTTGAGGTGTTACACTGACTAACAGTCTTATAAGACTTTTGATTAAAGATGATATCATAACCATTGTCACTAAGTTGGCTAATAGAAAATAAATTATGCAGGAGACCATCAACTAAAAGAACATTAGTAATAGAGGGAAGTTTACCATTACCAATGGTTCCAGAGCCAATGATCTTTCCTTTCTGGTTTCCTCCGAAACCAACGAAGCCTTCAGGCTTAAGTTCTAAATCTTGGAACATAGACCTTCTTCCCATCATGTGTCGCGAGCATCCATTATCCAGGTACCATGACTGGTGTCTCAGCTGAGCTATTAAGGATGTCTGCAACATAACTGATTTTATCCTTAAGTACCCACTTTCTGGGTCCTCTTTTGTTAGTTTTCCCAGAGTTTCTCATAAATTTGGGTCTTTTAGCATAAGGATAATCCTGAGGTATTTATGCATGATAATTAGGTTTCATAATGGTGTTCCTATCCTTATTATGCTTTTGTGTCTGTGCAGAAATATCATACTAAGTGTCAGCAGACACGAAATGCACATAGAGAGGTTTTGGTTTGACCTTTTGACTTTCATCAGGTTTTGTAGTTTATGTAAAAACCAAACCTTTCTTGCCATTTCTTCTAACTCCATAGATCAACGAAGCCATTTTGCTTCTATCTATGCTTTTATCCAGAAAGTACTAGAATGCTCTGTCATATCTGATGATGCAATCAGTACCAGAAGCTTCTGAAGTTATTTCCTCCTCTAGTTTTGAAAATTTACTTTTCAAATCAGAGTTATTACTTTTTAAAGAAAATAAATTTTCATTTAAAGAGGAAATATCATTCTCAAGCTCTTTCTGAGTTTCAAAAGCAGTTACTTAGACTTGTTTAAAGTCCCTATATTTACTTTGAAGACTCTAGTACTTTTCCAGCATTTCAGAAAGACAAATTTCAATATCAGAACGAGATAGGTTAGAGAATGCCTCTTTAGAATCGGAGTCAGATTCATATTCTAATAAAACCTTATCTTCTGGTTCCTTAAAGCTAGTGGGATCCTCAGTAGTTGCCATCAGTGCAACATTGGCTTTTTCTTTGTCAGAATCTTCTTCTTCAGATTTTGAGTCATCCCAGATAGCCATTGAAATTCTGGTATCAGATATGAGATGTCGAAGGTAATGTCACGACACTAATATCTGAACAATACAAACAGGATAAAAGATAAAGAACATTAATGCAAGAGACACAAGCAATTGTTAACCCAGTTCGATGCAAACTCACCTACGTCTGGGGGCTACCAAGCCAGGAAGGAAATCCACTAAATAGAATCAGTTCAAAGACTCTCAGTAAACAACTTCAAGTTACAGTCTTTTCACCTAATCTCTACCCATGTGACTTCTACCTAAGAACTCTTAGATATGATATCTTACTCACTCCCCCTCAATCACAACATTGATATAAAACAAGAGTTACTATGAAAAAAGACACTCTTCAAAGACACATACTTGATCTTACTTAAAAGCTTCAATTAAGTAAACACACACTCATGCTTCAAAGCTTAGAGTGACAAATTACAACTAAAAAATCAGACCAATTCAATCATCTATGGATGAATTGAATGGCTTACAATTCACACGACCACACAAGACTAAAACCCTTATTCTCTCTCAATATTTCGTTCGTTATTTCTTGTGTATCAAATCAGGTTTTCCATGTCCTTTTTATAGAAGCAATTGGCTGGGCTTGGACATAATAAAACCCTAAAACTATTTTCCATTCATATCTTCTCATGACAATTGATTAGATCTCTTTGGAAAATAAGTCAATCTAGTTGTAATTACTGATTGATAGCGTGTTCAATCATCTCATCAATCATACACAGATTTGCATTAAAAACGCAATCACATAATACATAACATTCAAACTGAATGTTCTGTATACAGATGTCATGACATCGGGTCTGACATCTCAGTAAAATCCTGCATAATCACATTTTAAACATCCTGCAGGTACATGTTATCTCATGTCAAGACAACACATGTGACAACTTGTGAACATTCTAGGTTTTACCAAAATTGCTGCCAACACAAGAACCAACAAACTCCCCCTTTGGCAAATTTTGGCTAAAACATATATCAATCAATTTGTTCACAAGAGTAAAAAACATATCAGCAGTTAAGCAGCAGCAGAAGTAATAACCACACAATTACTAGCTATAATAGCAACTAGTAATAAACACACAATAAACACATATGTGCTTCTTCTCCCCCTAAGTCTGTTCAACACAAACATCTTCTTCAACAACACCTGTAACATTCAGAATCACCCCATCTGACATCTTCTTCAACATCACCTGTACAACACAGAACATCATTCTGTTCAACATCAACTGTCATCTGTTTAGCCTAGCTACTTCAACACATGTTAACTGCAGCTCTCCACATATTAACTACAGCTCTCCACATATTAACTTCTCCCCCTTTTTAGTCAAAATAGACCAAAGAGACCAATTAGACAAAATAAATGTCAATTAGTCCAGCAGAGAATGTCACATAGAATGTTATAACATATAAAATGTTAAAACAAAATGTCAGGTGTTACAGAACCATAATTATACACAGCTATATCAGCTGAGATAAAAAGAAATCCAGGGAAATCACAAATAACCCAAAAAATACATCATGGCATCAAACAAGACTGCAAAAAAAAACATCAAATCATCAAAGCCTCCAGAACAGCATATCATCATAACAGGGGGGCCATCTTCACCACAACTCAATCTGAGGAGCTAACATCTTCTTCACCTTCAGATCCAGAACTGCCACTAGATTTATCTTGAGATTCAGACCTCTCACTTGAGGTGTGGGCCTCTGTTTCCTTGGCTTCACCAACATTATCCATATCTCCTTACTCCAAACTATTAATAAGAACCTCTAAAGCTTCTTTCCTAGCCTTAGCCACTCTTATCCCAGTCTCCAATTCCTTACAGGTCTCTTTCAGTTCAGTAATCAGGCCACCTTGAGAGGTTGGCTTCTTCATCGTAGATGTCATGACAATGTCATTGACATGATTGCCTTCAAATAACTTGTAATGAACTTACAATGGATGTTTTCTTCTACTAGGGATATCACTTGTGCTCAAAATACCAGGTTGCTGGCTTAGGATTATCCCACAAATTATTGAGGGAAAAGCAATTAGCAGCTTCACTGCATTTATGGAAGCATGTTTGACAATTTATTCAAACATGAACCTTCCATAATCAAAGTTAAGCTTGGTTCCAATGGCAAATATGATCCTTCCAAGCGCATTAGAGATTGTTGAGATGTGATTTGTTGGTACCCAGTTGGCTGACCCTATCTTATGCAAGATAGCATATTTCACAGTTAATTTGCCAACAGAGAGATGCTTTTTGCTTGGCCATTCCTTGACTTGTCCAGCAGTTATTGTCCTACAGAATTCATTGTTTGTGGCCTCTAATTCAACAACTCCTTCTGTTCCTCTTCCTAGGAACTTATTGATCACAGTTAGAGAGAACCTTACACACCTTCCTCTAACAAACACTTTGCAAAAATCTTTGTTGTTCTTGTCAGCAATGTCCTCAGGGATGTTCACCACAAACTCCTTAACAAGACCTTCAAAATATTGGGGTAATGCACTAACTGTTTTCATTAAACCAGCAGACTTGATCAAATCCATAACCTCCTTCACTTCCATAGCATCCTTTCCCAGTTCCCTTTCCATAGATACTCTCCTATGTATTACAAATTTCCACTTGGCTGCACCATCTTCCAGATGGAAGGAAATGTTATCCAAGTGTACGGCAACAACCTTAGCATGAGATTTTCTAACAGTTTGCTTTTTGACAGGAGAGATGTCTGGGACATCGTCTTCAACATCATCCTCTGACTCAGAACTTTCTCTGACCTTTCTCTTCTTTACCTCCACTTTACTCCATGACTTTGAAGGACCTACAGCAGTAGCCTTCTTACTAGTTTTGGCTGTCATCATCTCAGCCACATACCTCCCCTTCCTGGTCTTCATTCTCTTAGCAACCCTTGGCTCCAAGTGATGAAGCAAGGTGTCATCTTCATCATCTGAGCTTTCTTCTTCCAAGTCAATCACCTTCTTACCAGAGTCATGCTTCTGAGAAGCATCTACAGATTTCTTACTAGGCAAGGTTTTCCCTAAAGAACACAGTACCTCAGCAACAATATCTTTCTCTGACCTAGATGAATCATCATCTTTCTCATTGTGAGGTTCCACCTCAGGTGAGGGGTCCCTTCTAGATAGAGGAGTCGAAACTCCCTTGACTGAGTGTCCTTCATTTAGGATCCTTGTGACCAAATTTCCAATGACACGATCAGTATGATGCATGTCATCTTTAGAGGTAGGGTTATCAGAGTTGTTACCTTGAGTATGCCCTGTAGTGGAGGATGGACCAGGGGCGTCGCCAGGGATGACTGAAAGGGGAATAACTTCCAAAATGTCTTCATGAAGAAAATCCATGGATGGTGTTCTTGCTTTGTGCACAGGTTTTGAACTAGAAGATGAAGGATGTTGTGACATCTTGTTGAGCTTGTGAAAGAATTTTTGTTGCCCTAGCAGAGATGGTCAATACAGTTTGATGAAGATGGAAGTGGTTGAGCTGAGGTTGCGTGTAGAAATGCTATAAATGGTAGTTCCAATACTAGGTAATGATTTACCATAAATGGGGCACTTTCTTTTAAGTGGGCAGACAATATTTTTATTACCTTTTCCACTCCAAATTAATTGCTATAAATTCTCATGGATACAAATCCCTAATTTCCCTCTTAAACATTCAAATTGATTAGCATCCAAATCCTTTGTAAATATGTCAGCTAATTGCATTTCAGTAGTAACATGCTCCAAGGCTATGATTTTCTCTTCCACTAGTTCTCTAATAAAGTGATGACAAATATCAATGTGCTTTGTTCTGCTGTGCTGAATAGGATTCTTAGAAATATTTATAGCACTCAGATTGTCACAGTACAATGTCATGACATCTTGTGTGACATTGTATTCAATCAACATTTGTTTCATCCAAACCAGTTGAGAACGACTACTCCCAGCTGCTATGTATTCAACTTCAACAGTGGATAGGGACACACAATTTTGTTTCTTGCTAAACCATTATATCAAGTTGTTCCCCAAGAAGAAACATCCTTCTGATGTGCTTTTCCTATCATCAGCACTTCCAACCCAGTCAACATCACAGTATCCAGTCAGCATAGATCCAGAACCACGAGTATACAACATCCCATAGTCACTGGTGCCATTGACATATTTCAGTATCCTCTTCACTTGGTTTATGTGACTGACTTTTGGTTCAGCTTGATATCTATCACAAACACCTACAGCAAAGGCAATGTTAGGTCTACTTGTTATGAGATATAGCAGACTTCCTATCATGCTTCTGTATAGACTTTGATCTACACTAACACCATTTTCATCTTTGGAGACTTTCAGATGTGTAGGAGCAAGTGTCCTTTTAAGACTTGCATTCTCCATGTCAAACTTCTTAACAATGTTCTTGGCATATTTGCTTTGAGATAAAAAGATAGAATCTTCCATCTTCTTGACTTGTAGCCCAAGGAAATAGGTTAGTTCTCTAACAAGGCTCATCTCAAATTCAGACTGCATTTGTTTAACAAAATGTTTGACCATCTGATATGACATTCCACCAAACACAATATCATCCACATATATTTGAGCCACCATGAGTTTTCCTCCTTCACTCTTAACAAATAGGGTCTTGTCAATACCTCCTTTCCTGTATCCATTGTTAATGAGGAACACTGTGAGTCTATCATACCAAGCCCTAGGAGCTTGTTTCAAACCATAAAGGGCTTTCCTCAACTTGTACACATGCTTTGGAAGATTTGGAGCTGTGAATCCTTTAGGTTGTTCAACATATACTTCCTCATTTAAGTAGTCATTCAAGAAGGCACTTTTTACATCCATTTGGAACAGTTTGAACTTCAGAATACATGCCACTCAAAGCAATAGTCTAATGGACTCAAGGCGAGCTACAAGAGCAAATGTTTCATTAAAATCCACTCCTTCAACTTGAGTATATCCTTGTACTACTAATCTTGCTTTGTTTTTAGTAACCACCCCTTGTTCATCAGATTTATTCTTATACACCCACTTTGTACCTATGACATTTATTCCTTCAGGTCTTGGAACCAGTTCCCATACTTCATTTCTCTTGAATTGACCTAACTCCTCCTGCACGACATTGATCCAGAACTCATCAGTCAAGGCTTCCTTGACATTCCTAGGCTCAATCTTGGACACAAAGCAGCCATGTGAGATCACTTCCCTTGATCTAGTTGTGACCCCTTTATTTGGGTCTCCTATAATTAGATCTTTGGGATGATCCTTCTGAATTCTGATGGAGGGTCCCTTGTTGATTTTGTCATCTTCAGGTTCAGCTTGAGGAGGTTCACTCTTATTATTTTTGTCTGAGAAATCAGTTGGGGGATCATTTGGAGATGTCTCAACATCGTCTGTGACATCAGTCTATTGATCATCAACCATAACATTGATAGATTCCATCATTAATTTTGTTCTGGAATTAAAGACTCTATATGCTCTGCTGTTTGTTGAGTAGCCCATAAATATTCCTTCATCACTTTTGGGATCCATCTTCCTTCTTTGTTCACGATTAGTCAAAATATAACATTTACTACCAAACACATGGAAGTATTTGACTGTAGGTTTTCTCCCTTTCCAGACTTTATATAGGGTAGTAGGAGTCTCTTTCTTCAAGGTTACTCTGTTGTGAGCATAGCAGGTTGTGTTCATAGCTTCAGCCCAGAAGTGGTAGGGCAATTTCTTAGCATGAATCATAGCTCTGGCTGATTCTTGAAGAGTTCTATTTTTTCTTTCTACCACACCATTTTGTTGGGGAGTAATGGGAGATGAGAACTTATGACTAATTCCTTCTGATGCACCGAATTCAATAAATTTGTTGTTTTCAAATTCCTTCCCATGATCACTTCCGATCTTAATAACTTGGCTTTCCTTTTCTCTTTGAAGTCTTAAACAAAGATCTTTGAAGATTTCAAATACATCAAATTTCTCTCTTATAAAATTGACCCAGGTGTATCTGGAGAAGTCATCCACCACTACATAAGCATACTTCTTCCCACCAAGGCTTTCCACCTGCATGGGTCCCATCAAATCCATATGGAGGAGTTCCAACACTCTGGAAGTGGTGTCATGTCTAAGCTTCTGGTGTGACATCTTTGTCTGTTTTCCAATCTGACATTCCCCACAAACTCTTCCTTCATCAATCTTCAAGTTGGGAATTCCTCTAACAGCTTCAACAGATATAATCCTCTTCATACCTTTAAGATGCAGATGGCCTAATCTTTGATGCCATATCTTCACTTCTTCTTCTTTGGCTAGAGAGCACATTGAAGAATAACCAGTTTCTTGAGAACTCCACATATAGCAGTTGTCCTTAGGCCTAACTCCTTTCATGATCACTTCATTTTCTTTATTAGTAATCAGACATTCATCTTTTGTGAAGTTTACAGTTAAACCTTGGTCACATAGTTGACTAATGCTTATTAGGTTTACAGTCAGTCCCTTAACAAGTAGGACATTGTCAAGATTAGGAACTCCGGGGCAATTAAGCTTACCAATTCCCTTGATTTCACCCTTTGCTCCATCACCAAAGATTACATAGCTAGTGGCATGAGGATGAAGGCCAGTTAGCAGGTTTTTGTTTCCAGTCATGTGTCTAGAACACCCACTGTCAAAATACCAGTCTTCTTTGGCTGAAACTCTGAAGGAAGTTTGAGTTATCAGGCTTGTAACACCAGTCCTAGGAACCCATTATTTTCTGTTGACTAGTATGTGATGTTTAGGTCTAGGTTGATGATGAGAAGGACTAGGATAGCCATACAATTTATAGCAGAATGGTTTTATATGGCCATATTTTCCACAGTAATGACATCTCCATCTTTGATGTTTCCCCTTCTGTTGTCTTCCTTTATGATGTTGTGACATATGATGTGACATCTCTGGTTTGCTACCAGTGTGACTACACCTGGGTTTAGGTTTGCTACCAGTGTGGCTGCACTCAGGTTTAGATTCATTGAACCCAATGCCAAACTTGTCTCCTGTCATTTGTCCAGCCTGGAGAATTTTGTCTAAGGTGTCAGATCCATTGTTTAGCATCCTGACATACTTTGTCATCTCATCTAGTTTGGAATTCAGAAACACTGCTTCCGTTTTTAATTTAGAGATGGTTTCCAAGTGTTCTACCTTCTCATTCTCCAGTTGTGTTATCACCTTCTCCTGGCTTTCAACTTGTTGACACGCTTCTGCACTTTTGTGACACAACTTTCTGTAGATAGTGGCCAACTCTTCAAAGGTTACTTCATCATCACTTGAGTCTTCATCAGAACCCCACCTTCTAGTCAAGGCAGTCACAAGATTTGCATACTCTTCTGTTTCACTTTCATCAGACCAAGTGGAAGCAAGACTCCTCTTCTGTTTCTTGAGGTAGGTTCCACATTCAGTTCTAATGTGTCCATACCCATCACATTCATGGCACTGAACTCCTTTTCCTTCTTTGGGCTTTTCATCTGATCTTGTTCTTCTTCCAGCATTGTTGGATTTACTGATGTCAGATGAGATGTTCTTGACATTAGCCTTAGACCTTACATCCACCTTTTTCAGAAGTCTGTTGAACTGTCTTCCCAGCAATGCTACATCATTTGCCAGATCTTCATCAATATCTTGACCACTTTCATCCTCTTTCTCCTCAGTGTTTGACATGAAGGCTATGCTTTTGACTTTCTTTTCAGATCCATCACACATTCTCATCTCAAATGTTTGAAGGGATCCAATTAGCTCATCAACTCTCATATTGGAAATGTCTTGAGACTCTTCTATGGCTGTCACTTTCATGGCAAATCTCTTAGGGAGTGACCTGAGTATTTTCCTCACTAATTTTTCATCTGACATCTTCTCACCCAAGGCTCCTGAGGCATTAGAAATTTCAAGGATATTCATATGAAATTCATGAATATTTTCATCTTCTTTCATCCTTAAATTTTCAAACTTGGTAGTGAGCAGCTGCAGTCTAGACATCTTCACTCTAGAGGTGCCTTCATGAGTGGTTTTGAGAATGTCCCAAGCATCTTTAGCCACCTCACAGTTGTTTACCAATCTGAAGATATTCTTATATACTCCATTGAATATAGCATTCAATGCTTTAGAGTTCCCAAGGGCTAGATCCTCCTCCTCCTTGGTCCATTGTTCTTCAGCCTTCTTATCAGTTGTAGCTTCTCCATCCTTAGTAATAACTGGATGTTCCCACCCTGTTAAAACAGCCTTCCAAGCCTTATTATCCAGAGGTTTTAGGAAGGCTACCATTCGAGGTTTCCAGTAGTCATAGTTGGATCCATCCAGAATAGGTGGTCTGTGAACAGATCCTCCATCTCTCTCCATAGTACCAGAAAGTAACGTCCCTAGATCTCACCCAGAACCAGAGCAGGATTCCTGCTCTGATACCAATTGAAATTCTGGTATCAGATATGAGGTGTCGAAGATAATGTCACGACACTAATATCTGAACAATACAAACAGAATAAAAGATAAAAAATAGTAATGCAAGAGACACAAGCAATTGCTAACCCAGTTCGGTGCAAACTCACCTACGTCTGGGGGCTACCAAGCCAGGAAGGAAATCCACTAAATAGAATCAGTTCAAAGACTCTCAGTAAACAACTTTAAGTTACAGTCTTTTCACCTAATCTCTACCGATGTGACTTCTACCTAAGAACTCTTAGATATGAGATCCTACTCACTCCCCCTCAATCACAGCAGTGATATAAAACAAGAGTTACTATGAAAAGAAGACACTCTTCAAAGACACATACTTGATCTTACTTAAAAGCTTCAATCAAGTAAACACACACTCATGCTTCAAAGCTTAGAGTGACAAGTTACAACTAAAAAATTAGACCAATTCAATCATCTATGGATGAATTGAATGGCTTACAATTCAGACGACCACACAAGACTAAAACCCTTATTCTCTCTCAATATTTTGTTCATTATTTCTTGTGTATCAAATCAGGTTTTCCATGTCCTTTTTATAGAAGCAATTGGCTGGGCTTGGACATAATAAAACCCTAAAACTATTTTCCATTCATATCTTCTCATGACAGTTAACTAGATCTCTTTGGAAAATAAGTCAATCTAGTTGTAATTACTGATTGATAGGGTGTTCAATCATCTCATAAATCATACACAGATTTGCATTAAAAACGCAATCACATAATACATAACATTCAGACTGAATGTTCTGTATACAGATGTCATGACATCGGGTCTGACATCTCAGTAAAATCCTGCATAATCACATTTTAAACATCCTGCAGGTACATGTTATCTCATGTCAAGACAACACATGTGACAACTTGTGAACATTCTAGGTTTTACCAAAATTGCTGCCAACACAAGAACCAACAGCCATCAACCCCTTCTTTACTTTGGAGAAGTTCTTCTTGGGCCTTCTATCCTTCTTCAGTTTAGGACAATCATTCTTGTAGTGGCCTGGCTCCTTGCACTCGAAACAGATAACTTCTTTTTCAGAAGTTTGCTTCTTTTGATTAAATGAGGATTCGAAGCAACCAACAGTCCTTCTAACTCCTTTGAATTTCCCTTGACCACTTTACCTGTGTTTCCAGAGTCTGTTAACTCTCTTTGAGATTAGAGATAACTCATTATCATCTTCCGAGTCTTCATCAGATCCTTCTGATTTTTCCTCAGCTTGATATGCTCTAGTCTTCTCAGGCTTGGATTTTAGATCTACAAATTTACCTCTCTTATGAGGTTCATCTTCTTCTAGCTCAATCTCGTGACTTCTTAAAGAACTAACAAGTTCTTTAAGACTGATGATGTTGAGATCCTTATCCAGCTTCCAAGAAGTTACCATAGGTCTCCATTTTTGGGGAAGACTTCTGATAATTTTCTTGGCATGATCAGTTGTAGAATACCTTTTGTCAAGACCCTTAAGCCCTATAACAAGCATCTGAAACCTTGAGAACGTAGTCTCAACTTTTTCATCATCTTCCATCTTGAAAGTTTCATATTTCTGGATTAAGGCCAAGGCCTTTGTCTCCTTTACTTGAGCGTTTCCCTATTGAGTCATTCTCAAAGAGTCAAAAATGGATTTGGCAGAATCTTTATTTGTTATCTTCTCATACTCCGTATAAGAGATAACGTTAAGCAATATGGTTCTTGCCTTATGATGATTCTTGAAGTCTTTCTTCTGTTGATCAGACAAAACACTTCTTCCTAAAGTATTTCCTTCAGTATTTACCGGGTGAACATAGCCTTTGACTACAAGATCCCAAAGATCAATATCGTAGCCAAGAAAGAAACTTTGTATTATGTCTTTCCAGTAGTCAAATATTTCACCATAAAAAATAGGTGGTTTAGCACTGTAATAATCTCTATCATTATTATTAACAACGTTAGCAGTGTTAGCGGAAACCAATGTTTCTCACACAACTGGATCACTACTGAACACTGTGACGTGTTGATAAAACTAATATCATAATCAGAACCGGAGCTCTGATTCCAATTGAAGGTGTGAAAAACAAAAGAAATGGGGGGGGGGGTGAATTGGGTTTTACAAGCAAAAGCTTTTTCCAAAATAAAAACACCACTAAGAAGTCTAATAATGAAGAGATAAAAACACAGATATTTTTATCCTGGTTCGCTTGAAACTCAAAGCTAATCCAATCCACCCGCCAAGGTGATCTGCCTTATAAACAAGGACTTAATCCACTATAATCAACATATTACAATAAACACAAAGAATATCCTTCTTTGTCTTCTCAAGGATCCAACTAAACCTTAGTCTCCACAAGGACTCACAAAGAACAACTTTCTTTGTCTTCTCAAGGATAACCTCCTTAAGGAATCAAACAAATAGTTTGAATAATAGTTTGTGTGTCACAATATGCTTCTACACAAGCAAATTTTTACACAATTGAATAACAAACACTTAAAGAAAACTGTATATAAAGAATGATATCTTTTCACAAAGAAAAATAGCTTGTCAAAATACTTCTGCAGAATCAGCGTTTTCTTCAAGTCTCCAATGCATGCTTATATAGTGTGAGCATGTGACCGTTGGAGAGCAAAATAGGGAAAACTCCATAAGCAGTTGTCCACTGATGGATGAGAAAGGAATGATACCACGTACTATCCTTTTGCCCATAAATTCAGTGACAGGTGTGATGTATAGTACTGTCATTGCCCACAAAATCAGATAGTGGAAAGGTTGTTCGATTTGTGTTATATACTATTTGATCACGTTTCCATTTGATCTTATCTTCAGATTCATTGGCTTCTGATGAAAGATGATTGAAACATGAAGTGAAGAAGTAGAGAGCTAGATTCAGAGACTTCAGAACCTTGGGTCAGAACCTTGACAACGCCAGTCGTCTGGCTTGAGTTCTTCAGTATCTTCAGAGTCTTCAGAATCCTCAATAAGAACCTTGATAACTTCAATTGTCTGTCTTGAGATCTTCAGAATCTTCAGAGTCTTTAGAATCCAGTAAGAAACCTGATAACTTCAATCGTCTATCTTGAGATCTTCAGAACTTTAGAGTCTTCAGAATCCTTAGTCAAAACCTTGATAACTTCAATCGTCTGTCTTGAGATCTTCAGAATCTTCAACTATAAAACACAACTTCAGAAGCTTGCCTTTCTTCAGAAGTTTGGTGATCAAAGTCACGTCCAGAAGCAAAAACTGAGAGAACATTGCAGCAACAATAGAGAGTCTCCTTAGAAGCTTCTGATGGGTGAAATAACACAAAATCAGAAAGAACATTGCATCAACAATATTGACGTCTTTCAGAACTTCTAATTGTAGCACAAAAGCGGATTTGGAACACAAAGTTCAGAAACTGATGATGTTGCACATCATATGATCAGAATTAGAACTGGTTGTTAAAGCTACACAATAACGAACCATTAGGGTACCAAAATTGTTCTCACACAAATACAACATTGTTATCATCAAAACTCAAGGTATAGATGCATAACCAAATCTTGTTCTAACACTCACTCGTTGAAGTGAGAAATCAGAGCCCCGTAGTTCATGGTACAAAATGTTTATTTGTTTTGTTGATTTTATACCTTGAAAAGGGATTTTCTGAGTGATGCCATAAGGCTCAAACAAAAGGTTTGATGAGTTAACATTGATTTTAGGTTTTAAAAAGATAGTGTTCTTGACTTCGGATTACACTAAAGATTATGGATAAAGGTGAATATTTCAAACTACCAAGCCAAGTGTCTCATGTCCAAAATATTCAGAATGAGGGTAGGAAATCTCCATTCTCATTCCTTCTCCACCACTTAAGGTTCGTGGTATACAACCCTAATCATATTTTATGGTGTTTTGAATTTGATTTGAGAAAGGCCACTTGACATTGAATCAAGGGTTTTTGATTGATTTTTTATGAAATGGTGAGAGATTAAGAAAGAGATGGGGAAAATGAATTGAGATACTCGACGTTGGATCAAGTACTAGCGTTGCTTTGTGTGGTTTTATTTAGAAAACACTTGACGTTAGGTCAAGTGTGCCTTTTGTCTTTTGAAAAGTTTTGTTTTATCACTTGCTTTTATCTTTTTAGTTAGCATGCATGATGAACTAATAAAAGAAATACACCTAGACTATTACATGTTCATGGGATGGAGGGACATTCGACCCACAATGGAGGGATGAAACTATTACAACATGAATGGAAAATGGAAGTGAATTAAACAATTACAAACTATGTACCATGCCTAAAACATACAAGTGGAATGGTACTTTACACAATACAAGTCAATTGAATGGGTTAGAGGCAATGACTAGTTAGAAGTGCGCTTGAAGCTCAAGTCACATGTGGAAACAAAACAACAAATGGGGTTAGTATGAGATCAAGTCAAATGAGAATATTACAACAAGTGTAAACATATTCAAAGATCCATATCAATTCAAATGGAAATGGATTAATCAATGACAAGTAATCAAAGATCTATCATGTGATCATGGCAAATAAAATTAGGCATACAAAGCATTCATCACCTAAATTGAAATGGGATTTTTAATTTATTCAATATGATCACAAACTAAATGAATCCATTAAATGGACAATTAAAGTGAATATTAATTCTAAGGACTAAAGTCTACCTAAACATGAATTAGGGATTCAAATTAGCCAAAGGGAAATCTAACAATCCAAATCACAACTTCATCTAATGAACATGATCATGACAATCATAATATAATATGATATACGGATCGAAATGGAAAATTAACCTAAAACTGAATTATGGTGAAAGTCTACAATTAACCATATTCATCAAATACACAAAAACGAAGTCAATATCAACAATCCCTAATTTCTAATTTCATCAAATCTACGAATTAAATCTGGAAAAAAAAAGAAATCAAAATCTAGATGATGACTACTAATTTCTAAATCTAATTAAACTACAATTAACCATGACTTAATCTACTAAACACAAAAATATTAATCCTAATATTTCTGAAACAACTATGAATTAACCTAATCACAATCTATATTAACAAAATAACATCCATATTAATCAAAGAAAAAATTAAAAATAAACTAATTAAGATTAAGAGATAGGTTAATGGACGATTAAGAAACTAAACCAAGATTATGTTGAGCTATGGGGTGGCGAATAGATTGGAGGTGTATGGAAAGAATTGCACTTGGGCCAAGAGAAATGCTTGAGCCAAAGGCCCAAGCTCCACATATTCAACAACAACCGGGTTTTACCCATCCAAAAAGTCATCCGCGGTATCAAGGAAAACCACATCAAATTCAAAGGAGAAACTCAAATCAAATGCAGAGCAAAAGACTCACCCTCGATGCTGTCAGTGGCCGCACGAGCAAACGCCAATCCGTGTTGTCGCGCTCCGTCGTCGATGATTCATATGCTTTTGGTTGTGTTTATGAAGACGTACGTTTCTCCGTGTTCGTGCCTGGTTGATCAAGACGATGATGAAGATTGAGGACGACTTTCGATCCGTGCCCTGCGTTTTTGAGATGAAGAGTGAATGAGAGTTCCGGTATGCCTCTATTTCAAAATTCCTTCGATTTTTCTCTTCTCCATCTTTTACTAGATGTAGCTTTTTTTCTTGTGATATTGTTGCTCTGTTGTTGAGCTTCTTCTTCCCCTTGTTTCTCGTTTCTCTCCTTCTGTTTGAGCTTGATTGAGGAGTTTTAGTTATGGAGTTAGAGGTTTGAGGGAGTTTTGAAGCAGTTAGGTTCTCTGTTTTTTTTTGAAGTTGGAGAGAGTTGTGAGGGAAGGTTTGAGTTATAGAGGTTGGTTCTGTTATGTGTGATGGAGGGTGAAGAAGTGTGAGAGTTTCTTGGCAGGGTTCTATTATGGAATTGGAGGAGGATGAAGAAGTGTGAGGGAAGTGAGGGTGAAGGTGTTTGATGGTTCTGTTGAGGGAGTTATAGGAGGTTGGAGAAGTTAGTTATGAAGAGAGTTCAATTTCATTTTCTGTTATCTTTTGCAGGGTTCTGGTATTATCAGTTAGAATTGCTTTCATTCAGTTATAGGGAGATTGGAAATCGGTTACAGGTAGCTAGAGAGTCTGTTAGAAATTTTCTGTGAGTTTTCTCTTGTGAAATTCTGTTGTGAATGCTGAATGTATGCAAGCTGCTGCTACTGTTAGGATGATAGGTTTGATTGAAATGGCTTGGCAACAAAAATGTTGATGCTTTAATGAAATTTTGATGTGTGATGCATTGCATGCTAAGCTGATGTTTGCTTTGTATGTTATGTTAACACTTGAAATTAATTGGCCTGCTGGTTGAGCTTGGTTCAGTTAATGTCATTGTAAGTCTACAAATGAATATGCTTGAAATGTTATGCATAAATTTTATGTGTGAATGCATTATTGTGAAATGTATGCTAGCTGGTGCAGGGTTATGTTAGATGAATCAATTAAATGCATAACTATTGTTGTTTAGTAGTTAGTTTGTAATGCATATGTTGGTATGTAATGTTAACATGGATGATGGATAGGGCTGCTAGCATGCTTTGTAGTATGTGACTGCCATGAGATGTTTGGTATGAATAGAAATGCTAGCTTGCTTGTTTGTTAGTATGTGAATATATTGCTGAGTGATTGGAAATGTGGGCTCGCTAGCATGAATTGTTATGCTTGTTACGATGATAGTTTGCATTGTTTTTCATGATTATGCAATGAGGCTATTTTGTAATGATTGTTATTGCTTGTGAAAATATGAATGTTTGATGTGTCATGTGTGGTTAATGTTAATGATGGAATATGCTATGTTACTTGGAAATGTGGTTAATGTTAATGATGGAATATGCTATGTTACTTGGAAATGTGTATGGTTATGTTTTTATTATGAATGGTGATTGATGAATGTATTATGATAAAATACATGATAATGCATTGCTTGGAATGGTTTTGTAGGGTATGCAAAAGTGCGGATTTGAATTGAACAAGGCCTAAGCATGAAGACACATGAGAACATGGTGAATGCAGTATTAAAAGCAAATGGATCCTTGAAGATTCAAAAAGATGACTGGGTGGAGAAGCAATGCAAGAAATAGGGTTTAGGATGGTAAAAGTAGACAGTTGACTTTGGTCAACTGGTTGACCAAAAAGTCAATAGTTGACCAAAAGTCAACTTAGGTAAAAAAAATGTATTTTTTTTGGATGAAATGATATGTAATGACTTATAATGTATTGTAATGGTACTTTGCAATGCTATATTAATATTTCCTTTGAAATGAATGGACTTGGGTTGAATCATGAAATGAATTTGATTGAAAATGAATTTGAATTTGAATAACACATGACTTAATAATGAATGAAATAGACCTTAAATTGAAGTATGCACCACAAGACCCTTAGACCAAATGAATAATGTCATGCCATGAATTGAATCAAGTGGATCTTGTAATACCATTGAACTAGACTTGAACTAATGAACATCAATCAAGCAAAAGATCATGAACATGTAAAACCTTGAATGAATTCTTAATCAAGCCAATGAATCCTTCATAATGGACCAAATGAATCATATGTACCTTAAACTTAGATACACACACAATGGATGATAGTGCCACAATCAACAACTACGGTTTTAGGGACTTGAATGATCATGATGATACTTGCAATCCAACATCCCTGAATTAATGCCATGTGTGATAAAGACCCTTGAATCCATGATTTTATGCTTTCCTTAATGTGAATGGAATGTACATGATACTATGGGTATGTATATGAGATGAATGTTTATCAGGATATGCAAACGATTAGGGTTGGTGACCTAGATGAACATTGTGAAGGATAAGGTGAATTTTTGGGTATGACACCTGCTAATAATAATGTTATATAGGGACACAACATTGAGAATTAGATATCTTACTTGGATACTCTTCGCATGGTCTTTACTGCTAAAGGTGGTCATTATGGGCAGATGCCCTAGCACTTGTACATGCTCTCCAGAGAATCCTACTAAAGTACCTTTGACCGGGAGTAACTCGGTGGTATCAAAATTCATTCTTTTGAATGCATCCCAATATAAGATATCTTTTTAGCTTTTGGGGTCTATCAAGACTATTTTTATGCTCCAATCACAGATATGTACTTTAATCACCATGGGATCGTTTTCGTGAGCCAACACTCCTTCTGAGTCATTTCTAGAGAAACTGATCACAATCGAGTCCTCTTTCCCCCCTGACGGCGAATTTTCTTCAATGTGCATTACTAGCCGAGCATACCTTTTCCTAGCCGAGCTAGTTTCTCCTCCTCCCTCAAATACCACTACTATTGTATTCAGCGTATGACATGCTATCCTGGCTTCACAGACTTCTTATGTACTTTTTCCTTTCTTTTGTGCAGGATTTTCCGAATTTGGGACCTCTCAAGGAGGACTTCTTTTTCTGGGTTGACCTCCCACTTCTTTAACATACGACAATAGCCAACCTCTCTGAATTAATACCTCAATTTCTTTTTTCAGCTGATGACAATTTTCTCTATGGTGTCCTTGAAGTCTATGGTATACACACCATGCACTTTCGTCTTTTCCCATCACAATATGCACCCCTTTTGGGACTACCGAACTAGGGAGAAACTTGAGGTGATAGACCTCATTTAAGATATCTTCTTGCCTAGCATTTAATGGCGTGTACTCCTTCTATTTTTCGAACGGTCTCTGGGATGGTCTTGCTATTGGCCGATCTCTGGGTCCCGACTTAAAGTATTCCTTCCTATGTCCAACCCCTTCTTCCTTGGTCCGCACTTTCTCTTTTGCATCTCGGGATATTTTTTTCATGTTAATTTTTTCTCCTTTGGTGTAACATTCCGCTCAGGTGATAACCTCATCCATGTTAGACGCTTATTTTTATGCTAAAGATTCGTTAAACTATCCGACCTTAAGGTCGTGCTGAAATGATCCGACAAACATTTCTTGATTCAGATGAGATAACTTAAATATTTATTTATTGAATCTTGATATATACTCTCGGAGAGACTCTATGTGCCTTTGTCAAACGTTAAACATGCTGGTAGTCAACACTTTCCTATGCTTACTTGCCGAAAAGTGTTGCACCATCTTCTTGGTCAAGTCTTGGTAGTTGATGATCGAGAACCGGGGTAGAATCATATACCACTTTAAAGCTCCCTCCTTAAAGGTCCTGACCATGAGCTTACATTTAAGTGAATCAGAAGCCCCTATTATGTCCATTTGATTATTAATGGCAATAATATGCTCCTGTGGATCAACCTTACCATTGGAAGACACTAACGATGGTGGCTTGAAGTTCTCTGGGATCTGGTCATCCCAGATAGCTTCAGATAAAGTTTGAGAGTCCAGAGACTCCTCCTCTGTATCCTCATCTTGAAGACTTTGTGTTTGCAATACTTGGACACTGTCTTGCAAAGCTTCATTTTGCTGACGAAGATCTTCTACCACCGTGAGCAATTGAGTTATATCTGGCGGTGAGGGTGGGTCATTTAGATTGGGAGTTGATCTTGACAATGTCCGACCGAAGTATTAACGCATTGATGATGGTTTTGTGTGGCCTAGGCAAGTTTTATCGAGTCCCCACGGTGGGCTCCAAATGTTCTTGCTAAAAATGAGAGCCTAAAATGAGTGGTTGGAATGTCTGTTATATGAGTTTGTCTCGTTTTTTTCATGCCTTATACCTACTAATATTCTCCTATTTATAGGTCTTCTTCTCGCCTTTCCTGACTCTCCATATCCTCCATAAATTCTTCTGTCAATAACGTCTTTCGCCCCTTATAATTTCCTTTTAACGTCTATCTCTTCAATAATTATAACTCCCTTCCATAATGTATCATATTGTAATTGTCTCTTGTGACCTTTCAAATGGCATCCTAGCTTTGTCATCGAATCCTACTTGTTATCATTGGATCATTCTTGACTTATGAGAAGTTGTCTCTACCTTGCTTATCCGGATATCCCGACTAGCTTCCAAGTAGAAGATCTGATGCCTTAGTCAGATTCTGATTAGTGGATGACAATCCAACTATCCGACATGTTAACCCTACCATACTCAGTCATCTTTAAAACTCGGTCTCAAAGAGATCATGTGCTCAAGTAGGCTTCGTCGATCTCATACCTAGGTTGGTCAACTAATTTTCCGGGATGTAGACTTCTAATTAGTTTGAGAATGGTCTTTAGAAAGGTAGGTCCAGGTCTTTAGACCTCTTTCTAGGGTGATCCTTGGATCGCGAATATCCCTCTAAAGATTATATTCCATATGTTTTTTTACTATTTCTAGAGTTCATGATGGGTCTATGGGAGCGATAGGTAGGTGGTGTTGGGTGTTAATATGGAAGTAAAAAAACGGTCTAGATGGGGTGAATAGACCCAAATTAAAATTCAACCGCCATTTTCCAAAATCATAGTGTTTTCAAAAATGAGTTGCGAGCGGAAGGTTTAACGCGAAAATTAGAATTATACAATTTGTTTTTAAAGTAAAATCATAATGCATTACGCATGAATTGATTCAATTACGTAATACACAAGAAGTGTTTACACAATGGTTCAATCGATGGAGTTCCAAGTTTAATTTTTTTAGTTTATTAATCACAAAACTAGCTTAACCAATTATCCAATTCCAACAAAACCTAATGTTTATGTAATAAATCGCTATCAAAGATATAATGATATAGTACGGTGGAATTGAAAAACCTAAGCATGCAATCACTACGAAATTAAATGCAAGATTTATAGTGAGAGATAGGCGTGTGTGTATGTGTGTGTATGTGTGTGTGTGTGTGTGTGTGTGTGTGTGTGAGAGAGAGAGAGAGAGAGAGAGAGAGAGAGAGAGAGAGATGACACTGAGATTTATAGTGCTTCAACGTGCGTCCTCGCTTTACCTACGTGAAATCTTCAATGGTTTCCCATTGGAGCCTGTATAATTCCTTGTTATTTGACAAATATTTCCAAGATTTCATACAATTACCAATCCATAATACAACTAAGACAATAAATCTCCTATTTGGATCTTGACTTGTATACAACACACTTGGCAAATTCTTCCATGTAATCATTACTCGAATTATGTTTCTTGAATCTTCTAATAACACCAATTATGCTATAAGCCTTCACTTATAGCTATCAACCCCTTGATACTACTGATTCCTTGAGCGATGAAATTGTCCGCAGATCTGAGAAGAACTATGCCTTATTTGTAGTCTTCCACACAGTCACTACTAAGGAAATTCTGAAGAGAATAACCTACTCCTTTTTAATGGATTTTGTCACCACCATTGACAATCACCTCAATCTTGCTAACAATCTGAAAAACGCAACAAGATCCCCAAGAACGATTAGTTTCAAGTACACGTCTCCTTTAGTCATTTATAGAACTCTCGTTATCAAGATCTGAACTCAATTAAAGTTAAAGATGCAGAAATTTTGTCGCAAGACTTTGAACACTCAAAATAGAGGAAATTGATTTTTCACTAAATCACACTGAAAATTATGATCAGAATGATAAATGTTATAATTAGAAATGATGACAAAAAGCTTTTATATATTCTTGATATTAAGCCCAGAAAATGGTTGAAAAAGTCAATTAGATTCGAATCAAAAGCAATCTATGATTTGAATAAAATGAGCAAGTGTAGTGAAATTAAAAGAAAAATAGAATTTTGAAAAGCTGCCAGTTGATTTGAATCAGGCAAAAGGTGATTCGAATCAAATGCCACGTGATTCGAATCATGTGTAAACATTGATTCGAATCAAATGCCATAACCCTGACATTGAATTTGTTGAAAAAGTCAATGATTTGAATCAAGTTCAAAGTTTGATTTGAATCAAATAAAACAGATTGTCCACCATAAAAATGATTCGGATCTTGTGTAAATATTGATTTGAATCAGATGACTCGGTTTCACTTTTGTCTAATTTGATTAGAATAAAAAATTCAGTGTAAAACCGAATGATTCAAATCAATCTTGTAAAATCTGAAATTTTTAAAGGCACTTTGAGATTTTACTTTGAAAAAAACTTTAACCAAAGACACAAAATATTTTCATTCCACTAACATATGCTATTGATCAAGGAACATCATGATCAAGATCAAATATAACCAATGGTTTATGCATGCTAAAAAAGAATATTTTTAAACTTGATTCTGAGAAGTGAAATCATGAAGGAGACTCAACGAATCTCAATAAAATCAAAGATGAAGGTGATAAGACAAGCAACAAAGTAACCATATATAGATGCCCCCTCTAAGAGCTGTAGGGACATGCAACTACAATCTCCCCTTTTTGGATGCTTTGCAAGCTTTCACTTGGAATTGATTCGACTTTTGAGTATAACGTGTACACCCCCTGAAACATTTCACACAAACTACTCACACCATAAAAACGCATAAAATAGTTCTAGACTCATTACAACTTCTCCCCCTTTGACAACATCAAAAGAGATAGATTGAAATGTGTCTAAAACCAAGAAAACAACCACTAACTGATAATTCCAATGAACATAAGATCTAAACAGCTAAGAAACATATACAACAATGATTTCTAGAAAGATTTATAGCAGAATTATTGTCAATCTTCAATGTCACTGTGTCACACATTTCATTGTTCGGTTCTTGTATCAAATTAATCAACCACACCTCTTGACAGGAACACAATGATGCTGAAATGTACTCATATTCATAATATGATAGCGCCATAACCGATTCCTTCCTTGAGCACCAACAAATTAGTGCTTCTCCATGCATGAAGTTGTACCATGCGGTTGACTTCCCATCATCTTTATCACAAGACCACTATGAGTTAGTGTATCCAAGTAATTTTCATCTTCTTCCCTTATTAAATGTTGGAAATAATATGCCACAATCAATTGATCCTTTGATGTACGTCCGAATTCTTTTGACTACTCCTAAATGTGACCGTTTTGGTTTATCCTTAAGTCGTATCACAATTCCCACATTGTATACTAGGTTTAGTCTTGTGTTTCACACATGCCTCAATCACCCAATGACCCTTCTATGTTGTGTTTGATCAATTTCTTTTTTCATCATCTTCTTTTGATAGTTATAGTATTGGTTCTGCGTGTGTTATGACAACATTATATTGTTCCATTTCAATTTTTCTCAAAATTTCAAGTGCACACCTCTTTTGATGCATAAACAGTCATTTGCTAGTCTTTTGAAACTCAATACCAAGGAGTATGCAATATGGTCATGATTTGTCATCTCAAACTCTTTCATTAGATCTCTCTTAAATTCACCAATGTAGTCTTCATTACTTCTTGTGATAATTAGGTCATCAAAATAAAGACATAGAGTGATCACACATTTACTTGTATATTTCTTGACATACACTCTATTTAGATACACACTTGTTGAATCCTAGATCCTTTAAAAAGCCATCAATCCTCTTATCCCAAACCCTAGGTGCTTGCTATAGCTCATACAATATTTTATCAGTTTGTAGACTTATAATTCTTGATTTTTTGCAACAAAAATAGGAGTCTGTGCTACATACACTTCTTCTTCTAAGGGACAATTTATAAATGCTGATTTGACATCTATTTTATAGATGGACCAGTTATTGTTATTTTCAATTGCAACAACTAGTCTAATGATCTCAGTTCTGGTCATTGGAGCAAACACTTCCTCAAAGTCCACATGTTCTCTTTTCAAAAAACCATATGCTACTAGTCTGGCTATGTGCTTAATCACTTCTCCTTTGGGATTCAATTTTATTTTAAACACTCATTTTCCATGTCTAAGATCAACTAGCTCTCATTTCTTGTTCCTTTCAATTGAATCCAACGATTCTTTCATTGCACATATTCATTTTAAATCACTCAATTCTTCTTATATGTTCACAGGCTCAGATTCAATAATTATTGCACAATGGACAAGGTCACCACTATCAATTACATCATTATCAGGGAACAATTCACAGTCTTGTAGTCTGGCAGGAATGAGTTTTGACCTTGTTGATCTCCACATATTTTCTTAAACTTGCACTTCTTATGTTGCTTTAACTCATGAAATGTGACTCTTACTATATTTTTTTTTGTGGAGTTTTTTTCTCCAAATTCCATTCCTTTAACTCACCAACTATCACATTTCTACTGATCACTCTGGCACTATTGACATGATCATATAGTATGTATCCACTAGTTAAGTGATACCCTGCAAGTATAATTTGGCATGCTTTATCATCAAGTTTTCTTCTCAACTGATCAGTGACATGTCTATAGGCAACTGATCCAAACACCCTTAAATAATTCACACTAGGTTTAGTTCTAGACAAAGATTCCCTTGGAGTGATGTTTCTCAACTTATTAGTTGGGAACCTATTAAGCAATTGTGTACTAGTAAACACAGCTTCTCCCAAAAACTTTTTTGGCAAGTGTTTACCTTTCATCCTTCTTCTTACCATATTCATGATTGACTTATTCTTCCTTTCAGAAATTCCATTTTTATGAGGGGTATAAGATGACACTACTTCATGAATTATTCCTTCTTGATCATAGAAGAAACCAAAATCATTTGAGGCATATTCACTTGCACCATCTTTCCTTAATGATTTGATTTTGTGACCACTTGGTCTCTTTAACATGTACTTGAATCTTTGGAAAACTTCTAGCACTTCATGTTCTTCTTAATCATGTATGTCCATAATTTTCTACTGAAATCATCAATAAAGTGACAAAGTATTTGTTACCTCTAACTGAATCCACTTTCATAGTTCCACATACATCAAAGTACACCACCTCAATTTAACACTTTGTTTTGCTTCCTGTATATTTACTAAAATTGCATTTATGTTGTTTAGCATGCACACACTCTTCACACACATCAGATGGTATATGTATCTATGGTAATCTTGAGACCATGACATTTCTTTACATAGAATTGAGATCTTTGAAGCTGAGATGTCCAAGTTTGTAGTACCAAATCCATTCCTCTCTACTAGCAACTCTTGCCAAGCACCTATGCTCAAACACATTGACGCCGATCTTGAAGGTTCTATTCTTTGACATGGTAGCCTCTAGAATCAAAACTCTATTTGAGTCTAGAACTTTCAAAATCTTTTCTTTCATGTAAATCTTGTAATTCTTTTCAAGAAATTGACCTATTCTAAAAATATTACATTTGATTCTTAGAATGTATAACACACATGTAAAATAAAAAAATGCTAACCATTCTTTCTTTTGATTGATACATCACCAATTCCTCCTGCTAGAGTGTTATTCTCAGGAAATTTCACATTGTTCTTCATAGCTTGATTAATTTTTATAAACCAATCCTTTCTTCCAGTCATGTGAGTTGAGCACCTTGAGTCAATGTACCATTGATTACCTCATTATACTTCTTCTTTGGTAGTCACAATCAAGATTGTGTTTTAATAATCATTTTCTTGCCTTGTATATTTTGTTTCATCTTCTTGTGAATCCTTCTTCTTAGCATATCATTCATCAGCAAAACATCTATACTTGTGACAGTTGTAACATTACTCTTGTCAAACTTCTTGCCTTCATTTTGTTTATAGCTCCCACCACCTATGCAACCATTATTGGATCAACCATGATTGTTGTTACTACTTTCACATTTTTGAATTGTTTACTTGTTGAGATTTTGAGAATAACTACCACCTATATTGTGGTAATTTCCTCTGCCTCTATTCACATGTCATTTTCCTTTCTTTTCTTATCTTTGTTGAAGTGTACTTGTTATGCAGCTTCTGCTTTTGTCTTATCATTGTTTCTTTCATCCATTCTTTGTTCATATGCTTTAAGAGAATTCTACAATTCTTCTTTGCTCATACTTCACAGATCTTTGGATTCTTCTATTGCCACAACAATATTATCAAATATTGGTGTTAGAGATATTAGGATTTTTCCAACCACATTTTTCTCACTGATTAATTCTCCATAGATTTTGATTTGATTCACCAATCTTGTGATTCTTGTTACGAAGTCATTGATAATTTATTTCTCGTCCATTTGAATCAATTTCAGATGTCTTTTGTGATTCACAATCTCCATCCTTCTTAGAATTATCTGCATCATCAGATTGATGTATCATATACAAAGCCTTAAACTCATTAGTTTTGGCTTCCTTGTGCGCAACCTTCTATCTATTTGTTGCATCATCACCAATTGAATAAACACCATTCTTGATCACTTCAAAAATATCTTGGTAATCAAACACCACTTTCATTTGCTTGCACCATTTATCATAATTCTTCGCATCTAGAATTGAAAGATTTTTAGGAATTCATTCATTTGAAATTGAAACAATCGTACACTAGAATGAGATCCCGAACCAGGCTCATAATGCCAAATATTATAACAAAAATCAGCCTTGCACACACAAATTGGTCACACTTTGAGAGAGAGAAAGGAGAGAACATAACGAATGAATTGTGTTGAAGTTAGTTTCTCTCTCACTACTTGCATTATGAATGGTATATGACTATATGTCATGGTTTGTTACAAATTTGTACACACCACCTAACTAACGGCTAAAAACAGAAAAATAACAAACCAAATCTCTAAAACTCTTAATTAATATAACCAATTTGCTTGTTATGCAAGTTACACTTCAACAACCATACTTAAATTAAAACTCGCAACAGTTTTATGGCTAATGTCCACACTGTAGTTGCTTGTGACAGCTGCTAGTACTAGTTGAAGTTGATCCCATAATATGCACTCCTGCCAAACTGAAACACTGCTACTATAAGAAAAATGTGCTTAGAAGTTAGAATCCTAACCAAATTTAATCTTGACAAAGAGTACAACTCATTGAATCTGGTGCGGTAAAACATTTCTACAAATATGTCACCCCTCCCACTGGTGCCAGCATTGCCTATATATTGCACAATTAAGAGGTCATTTTGTTAAATTGTGCATCAATTAGCTAGTTTAAACTTTCTAAACACCCTGTTAACAAAGTAGTACTCTGTTACTATTTTCTTGTTGTTAATTTACTGTTCTATTTACTGTGTGTCTTTATAAAGTTTCATATAAGCAAGCTTTGAATCTAATTAACCTATGAACAATGAGTCTGACAGGGACGAATATCCATGAAATTTAATGTAAAGGGTGTCAACAATCAAAATATTTTTCTATAAATATATAGAATGATTAAAAATTGAAAATGAAGAATGCGATGAAACGACGGTGATGATGATGATACATATTCAACATTCACGATACCAGTAAAAGTATTATCCTTACCAAAATACCATATATTCAACACCACGACACGCCATATCACAATAAATCTGGAAAACTTTTTCCAAGTGTTGAAGATAGAGCTCAAGATTGGAACAGAAGACAATATATCATCAAAGAAAACGATTATTGTCTTCCTCAGTGTCTAAATATCTAGTTCATGGTGGCTTGAAACGTTGCAGGCGCGTTACACAGCCCAAAAGGCATCACGCACATATTCATAATGATGGTCGAGCTTGATGAACCCGGTTGGCAACAACTAATTCATCTAATAATTGGGAAAACGGTCACGAATAGTGATGGCATTCAAGGCATGATAATCAACCCACATTCGCCATGTGCCGTCCTTCTTTTGTAATAATAAAATAACGGGGGAAGAGCTCTGGAATTCGAGGGTCAGTGTGAGGCGTGGAAGGCAAAATGAGGGTTTAATTGATTGGTTCATAAACCTTAAGTGAGAAAAATTGGGCCTCACAATCAGTACATATTTCTGCACTTGCACATGCATCACTACCTTCTACAAAATTTGTTTCTTTTAACATTATGTTTTAAAATATGTTAATTCATTTAGTATTTTTATTGATTTAATATGGAATAATAATTATACAACTATATTCTTAAATGGGCATATTTATGATTTTTTTTCTTTTTTATTCATAATAAAGAAGATTTATTATATTAATAAGATATCACAAATGAATTATCACCTTGAATACCATACCAATTATATTTTGATAACAATATTTAGTTATTGTGACATTAAATTATCTAAACGATTCTATCCTTTTATACTTCTTTCAATCACGAAACCTAATATATAATCAATGTTGGACTAACATATTTTGAAATTTGAGGAAAAACTAAAAACGAAATCTTTTATATAAATAATATTTTATTTAATTAATATATTTTTAATTAAAAATTTTATAATATAAAATTATTTATTAAGTTATTGTACTAAACTTTGTTTAATATTTTTTTAATTAATAATGAAAAAAAAGCCATCAAAATCTTACCATTTAAAACTACTAGCAAGACTCGTGCAAGTGCAGGCAGAAAGTTAACATTGTTACCTTCGGAAATTTTTCGGAGATACATTTTCGAAATAAATTTATCCATAAAATCGGGATGTGATTTAAAAATAAATGAATTGTGTGTATTTGGTACGTCCAGAGATGCATCTTCGGAGTCTGGGGTCATTTTTTAAAATTCGCATGGTGCAGTAGAAACATATAGGATGCGTTAAGAAATACTCTACACTTTATGCTCCTCTTAAGCCCAATAAATATAGATCAACAATGAATACATGGGTCTGGATCGTGATTTACACCCCCTTGCAAACATATGAACATGTAAGCCCATGTCCACTACCCACCATCACTCTAAGAGCCGAAGTTGGATCGTGTTGAAGGCCTATTTCAGTGGATATTTTTGCTTGAATAAAACTAGAGGATTTCTTAATGCACCCTCAATACTTCTTAGCCACCACACAAAATTATTTAAATGCCCCTACTTTTCGAGATGCATCTCCGAACGCACCAATTCTGAATGAACTTTAAAATATTTTGGAGATGCATCTCCATAACAATTTAAAACATACACACTCAGAAGTCATTATACACGTGAATTGAACCAACGATGCATCTCCGTGAATATTACGGAGATACATCTCTGTGACGTCTCAGATGTTATATTTTGTTTATCTATATTCAAATAAAGACTTAAACCATACCATACGATTGAAAAACAAAAACCTATGTACATGATTCTAGATGGTCAAAAAATTCCGTACATAAATAAAATACCAATAAATGTCAAAATATCATACAATCGAGACCAATAAATTAGCCAAACGGGAAAAATAAAATACATACCATAATACTATTGTTATATATTAAGACACTATTATGTATGTCTGACTACCTCTCTTCTACCTCCTTTGCCTCCTCTACCAACTCTGCCTCCTCGACCATCAATCCCACCCGTCCCCCGATGTTGTCTCTGATACATCAATACCCCACGTGCCTCCGTCATGATGGCATCTAGGACCTGCCTCACATCAGACCCGTCAGGGAAGATACCTCTATGTAATCTCCATTATGCGACGACACATAGGCAAGACATCCTCAGCATGATCTAGTTATGCATGCTCATCCTCTTGTATGTCTTGATGAGCTGGTCTTGACGGGTCTCATGGAGTAGTCTGTACCATGTACGGATATGACACCCTGAAGAACCATATGATGCACCCTTCAACATAGCTCCAATCTCTCTCAACTATGATAGCACGCGCCTCCTTCGATATTATATGATTCTCATAACCATCAAACATGTCATCTGTCTATATACATGTTAAGGCAGGAGGAGCAGAGACATCAGGGTGTCTGGGAATGGTCTGAGTATAGCTGAACTACCGCATGATGCATTCGGGAAGATGATGAGCAATGGGACGTGATCTGCATGCCAACCATCCAGAGTATAACATTATCTCGTCAAATGGTCGCGTCTTACAGTGATCAACATAATTTTTGAAGTGCATGTCCTCAACAACAAAACGATCAAGATAGACTTTGTAAGGCTCGGTCGCCTGGTTCCTTCTAAGAGGGATAAAAGCATTAGCACACGACATATCCTCTGTGTAATCAGGTAGACTCGCCCAACTACAAGTAACGAGTATTTAAGGCTTAACTGAAGGGTAGACAATACCGTCCATGATAAATTTATTTTGGGTCTTTCCAGGATGAGGTTATA
This sequence comes from Lathyrus oleraceus, assembly GCF_024323335.1. Taxonomy (NCBI): domain Eukaryota; kingdom Viridiplantae; phylum Streptophyta; class Magnoliopsida; order Fabales; family Fabaceae; genus Lathyrus; species Lathyrus oleraceus. The sequence continues at coordinate 256,784,831 of NC_066581.1, forward strand.
TGGGGATAAGGCGTCTATCACAACATATTTTACTTCAATCGTCTTGATGCTTGCCTATGAGCTGGACATAGTTTTAAGCATTACATGGCCTTTTACATCTACTAGTGTACCTCAAAGACCAACTAGAGAACCTTGGAATTCTCTCATGCTTTTCAGGTCGAGTCGAAGCCTTTGGAAAGCGCTCCAGAAGAAAACCTCTGCTGAGCTACCAGTATCTATTAATACTCGCTTCACATCCCAATTTCCATACTGAACCGTGAAAACTATGGGGTCATTGTTACGGGGAAGAACACCAACAACGTATTCATTGGAGAACGTGTTAGCACGTATGATGTTTATTGTTAAAACCTAATATGCATACTTTATATGGGAGGAACTTGACCCCCCCCCAGGGAGAAACCCTCGATGATGGTGTTGATACCAATCTTAGAGTTTTGCTTAAAAATACTTGTGAGAAGATGGTGAAAGCATCTATAAGTAACGATGAGTCTGACCATGTTAGTTTTACTGGGCCCTACAATGGGTTCCAATTGTACTTGATAAAAGTATAATACATGATAACCCCTAGATCCATTAGAATGTTGTTAGCCATGGTGAAGAAGTTCGACCTAGAACTTGAACAAATGGATGTGAAAATCACCTTCGTATATGGAGATCTTGATAAAACAATCTTGATGAGACAACCTTAAGGGTATATAGAAACATGAAAGAAATATTATGCGTTCAAGCTGAATAGATTGTTATATGGTCTGAAACAATCTCCTCGGCAATGGAATAGGAGATTCGACAAGTTCATGACACACATAGGTTTCACTAGTAACCAGATCGACCATTGTACTTACCTCAGATTTTGATCTAGAAATTCACTTGTTATTTTGTTATTTTATGTGGATGACATCCTCATAGCAAGAAACAATGTCAAGGATGTTATGAAGGTGAAGGCTGAACTCGATAAAGAGTTCGACATGATATGGGAGATGCCCCCAAGATTCTTGCGATTGACATCCGAAGAGATAGAAATCAATCAAGAATATGCATATCTCAAGATACCTGAAGAAGATTCTTGACAAATTTGGTATGTTAAATTCAAAGTCTACTGTAACACCAACAAATCCTCAATTCAAGTTGTGTATGAATCAAAGTACTAGTACTGGAGTTAAAAGATCCTATATGAATAACATTATGTATGCTAGTATAGTAGGTTATTTGATGCATGTTATAGTATGTATGAGGTCAGACATAGGATACGGAGTGAGCCTTGTAAGCTGGTATATAGCCAATCCTGGGAAGGCATACTGACAAGCTTTGAAGTGGATTTGGAGATACATAAAAGGATCCCTGAGTAGGGTCCTGGTTTATGGTGGAGCTATGAGTGATGGAGAAGCCAAAGTCGAAGTATTTTTTTACTCTGACTATGTAGGATGTATAGATACAAAAATATATCTTCATAGATATGTTTTCATTATATTTGCTACATTAATAAGTTGGAAAGCCTCTCTTTAAAAGCTTGTTGCCTTATCAACCACTAAAGTCGAATATATTGCCCTTAGTGAAGTTATGAAAGAAGCATTGCGGCTTAAAGGGTTTATCAAGGAACTAAAACTTAAAGGTCAAATTATCGTTGTTAAATGTGATACATACATTTGTCAAAGAATTCAGCCTATCATGAGAGAACCAAGCACATTGATGTTAGGTTGCATTTTGTTAGGGAGAAAATTGAAAGTGGAGAAGTCAAAGTGATGAAGGTTTCGACATATCATAATGTTGTAAATATGATCACTAAGTCATTGTCAAGTGTCAACTTCTTCCACTGTATGTAGTTGATAAAGTTGCATGATGAAAGTAAGTTTGTTCCCTTAATGTTGTAGAGTTTGTTCTAAGGTTTAGATTTATGGTATTTTTTATCAAACTCTAGTCTCGACATGGATAGTTTCATGTTTTGACAGAAGATGTGCATGTTCTAGTCGAAGTTTGTTCAAGCATGCAAAGGTCAAAGATGTGTCTGTTGTAGTAAAAGCATGTTCTAGCATGCAATTGTATGAGTTAGCTTGTTGCTTAAGTTAGCTCAGTGCTTAAGTTAGCTTTATAGTCTATAAATAGGCTGCTCTCTCAGGTTGTTGAGAAAGGGTTAAGTGTTGGTTGTTGTTATTCACTTGTAACCTTTTACCCTAATTGAAAAAGTGAATAGAAAAACGGTTCTAACCAAATCTTGTTGTTCTTCTTCTCTCTCTTTTATAAACCTAAAAGGGTTTCTTGTATTTGTTCAAGAAACACAATCTTTCTTATAGTTTTTATTCGTTCCTGGTGTCATACCCCAAAATTTACCATACCCTTCACAATTTTCATCTGGTTCATGGCTCTAATTCATGTGCATACATTCATACTTAATCAGTTCATTTTCCTTAGCAATTTCAAAACAAGAGGACAAACATCATGGATTCAAGGTGTTGTCGTTTGTACTTGATGAGAGCTAGGGTTTTCCAAGTATATCTTAGGGTGTGATCAACCAAGTCCATAAAACCCTAATCTTTTACTTTGAGCATTCATGGATCTTGTGTGTTGCATTTTGGTGTGGATGTTAATCATGATTTCCAAAAGATCATTATGACCAATTGGGAGTGTGTGCATTGATTCCATAGACCTCTTATAGGTTATTGCATACACTAATTTTGTTGGCTATTTTGATGCAAGAGTATTTCAATTTCACTAATTCAAATTCATTGATTCAGTTTCATTTAAATGATATGGAAAGGTTCATTTTTGGAAGTTCATCCTTCAAATTCAAAATCCTTATTTTTGGAGGGAAGCATATGTTGCTTAGAACACAAGTTTCATTTCTACATTTATATTTTCATTCAAGGGAAATCCAATTCTATTTCAAAAAAAGCATTAATCCATTGCATTACCAAATTATCATTTTATTACATCAATACATTACAAGTCTTTCTAAAATTCATTTATATACAAAAGAATACAACTTTGACCTAAGTTGACTTTTGGTCAACTGTTTACTTTTGGTCAACTAGTTGACCAAAGTCAATTGACTAAATTCTAGATATCCTAAACATAATTCCTATTCTACTTTTACCATAAGTCATCCATTTGCTCGAGTCCTTAAATCCTTCATTTTCCTCATGATCTTTGATTTTGTCCATGATCTATGTTTCTTCAAATTCAAGTCACATGAGTAGCATCTTGAAGGCCTTTTCTCAATCCTCCTAACTTGCAAAACCATTCCAAGCAAGTATATCAGTCCATGACAATGCAACCTAACACAATTCAGAATTCAAGCATGACAAACAAAGCATTCAATCCAAATATCCATCCACATCAAAGTCCAAACCAATGCATCCATTCATAGATTGATCATATCAATTCAACTTAGGTTACAAACTCACCAACATAACCAAAATGAAGCATCCAAGAAATACGTATAAGCATTAACATGATTCAATCATCACATCATGAGCACATTCCAAATTCACAACATTTTCTACTAACATTGCAAAGCTATTCGGCTGCAACTAACATTAACGAACTCATTTCATTAGCCTAACTAACTAACTTCATAGCTTAATAGTGATAACATAAATTCAACTAACTAACAAATTTAACTTGCACGCATTACCATAACTAACAATGTCATCACTCCAAACTGATTTGCATTGACTCAGATTAACAGAGTTAAGCTTTGTTAATCTTCAATCCCTATATAACTCGTCATTCCCCAATCATTTCCATGGTTACAATTCATTCACCAGCTCTTAATCATTCCCGCTTCAATCACTTTTCGCTCATCATCTAAATCCCTCTCACAGTCCTCTCTCAATCCCTCATAATTCATCATTCAACTCTCATACACAGACTTAGAATAATAAGAATCACACAACCCTTAGAAGCAGAAGAAAAAATGGAGTAGAAGAAGAAGAACGAAAATAAAGAAAGGATCGAAGAAGAAAGAATTCGTGTTTACCTGAGTACAATTGCTTCATTTTCCTTCATCCTCTTCTAAACTCAACATTTACCGAGGAGCGTCTTCATCTTCATCCTCAGGTATCATCTGCAGAGGTAGGCTTCGACTCTATTTTGCCTTAAATTGGTCACCACGATGTAGTTTAGCACACAAGGAATCAAAGCCCTAACGTGAGAGGCTTTGATTCCTCCTCTCTTCCATTTAATTTTTAAATTTATGAGTTAGGGTTCTTGTGAGATTTGTTTCAGGTTGTTTGATGGGTGATTGATCCGCTGTCGCGTGCGGGTCAAAACGAGTGTTTTTCAAAAACATAGTACGGCGACAATTTTAACTCGGATATCGTTCTCACAAGGATTCTTGATTATTATTATTATCCAAAGATAAATCGAATTAAGGGAGGGGGTTGTTTGGTTTGGTGTTCGATTAAGAAAAAGTGATTATTAAAAGCAATTCTTGAAATAAGCTGTTATGAAATAAGTGATTATGAAATAATTCAATCTACCGATTCAGTTCCTACTATCATCGATTAATATAATTTTAATACCCTAAGCGGATTGTCTATTCCTATTTGGATACAAACTCAATGACAAGCGTGGTAAAGTTTGTGAGATGTATGATCCTATTGTCCGAATTAAGCAAACGGGATAAGTTTTCTTGGATTAAGCAAACATGATTGATCAGACACAAAAACGAATTAAGCAAATGTGACGTGCCTATGTTAGGATCATACAATCAACCAAATTGAATCAATATATTTCATGCAATCGAATTAAGCATACAAGAACATAAAATATCATTGAAAGGAATTAAACTAAAATTAACATTATAATAATCTCAAGTTTTGGAACCTGAATTACGACAGATCGAATCAGAGGGATTAGTTCTCCATGGAATTCGTACAAGCTTTCAAATTTTCGTGAATAGTGATACCGTCTATTTTTTCGGCTGCTTAGGTTATAGGAAAAGTAGAATAAACCTAATTTGGTCAAAACATAACCCAGACCCAAACTAAATAACCCAACACAAAATATAAATCTAGTGCTGAAGGCTTCAACGGATTTTTCAACCATGCTACATTCCGAATTAGCTTCTGACTTCTTCATGAAAGTCGTAGCTCTTTCTCTTAGCTTTCCAACGACTGTTAGCATGCCTCGATCCGATACTCCTAGCTTCAGTAATGAATTTATTCGTGCAGACTATTAATGCTGAAAATAAACTGCGAAAAACAAATAAGTGTAAAAATAAGATAAATTATAAAAACACATTAAAAGGGAAAAATAACCAAACTAAAACATGGAAATGCATAAGTATTAATATAGAATAATGTGCATCAAAATACACTGATCAAATTCCCCCACATTTGAAGTTTTACACTCCGAGCAAAATTTAAAATAAAACAAAGAAAACGCAAACATATCATTAGTTACTCATCCTAGGCTACAAATCTTCTTCGCTTAAGTTTGCATCGATAGGTACTAATCTTGCACACTAAGGATATCGTAGGAACACTAATCCACAATTGTGCAGTCATAAACTTTCTGAATACACAAATCAACTCGAATCATGTTATTATGTTAAAGCCTAATTTACTCATCCTTCTTTTTGCTCTTTTTCATTCAGGCGCAATCACATTAAGCCTGTTTGCTCCACACACCCATAGCAAGGGGACCAGTTAGTGACTCTGATCCTTTTTGCACGGGATTCTAGTACTTACGTGGCATAATCCTTTGCTTACTCAGTTGTAGTTACGGGGGATCTGACCGTAATTCGCCCTACCAAGTTCAGCACCAGAAACCGCTGAACCAACTGACAACGAGTCTTATTTTCAATTCTTTTTTTGAAGGTTCTACATCCGTTGGGTTAAGTGACCGGGTGAGGGTCACCAAACTTATAAGGTGCATTCCCTTTTCTTTCTCTTTTTTTCCTTTTTCGGAACACTCACTTATATTCATCGACTTCCCTGCGTAGAGTGTGTGTGAGATGGTGCTGACTGCTGAAATAAACTACTCAAGAGCTGTCAGAGAATGAGAATTTAAGGCTAAAACATAATAAGATTTGAATCAATTTCTATATGCAGGAGACTTACGGTGTTAAGACGATACCGATCTTGTGAATTTTTCCCAAGTCTCCGTAAACTAATCTCAAATTAGTCAGTCTATAGCCTAAAACTTTCAAGAAGATGCATTTTTTTTTTTATGACTGAAAACAAACAAAACACTAACAAAAACAAGGAAAACAAATGAAACAAACAATTTCCCTCCCCCACACATAAAATAAGCATTTCCCTCAATGAAAAGACATTACTAATAAAGTAGAGAGAAGGAAGAGAAAGACTCCCTGATCAAGTTGCAGGGTAGTTAGGTGCTTCCAAAGAAAGCTCCTCTATGATGACATCTTCAGTCATTGAACTTTCATGGAATAGCTTCAAGCGCTGCCCATTGACTTTAAAAGTCTTGTTAGTACCTCCACTTTTTATTTCTACTGCACCATAAGGGAAAACATTAGTAATAACAAAAGGGCCAATCCATTTGGATCGAAGTTTCCCAGCCATAAGCTTAAGGCGGGAGTTAAACAGTAAAACTTGTTGGCCCACAGAAAATTCCTTCCTAGAAATCATTTTATCATGGAAGTGCTTAGTTTTCTCTTTATAAATCCTAGAGCTTTCATAAGCCTCTAATCTAAGCTTTTCCAGCTGTTATAATTGGAGTTTTCTTTCAATACCTGCTTGTTGCATCTCCAAATTACAACTTTTCACCGTCCAATGAGCACGGTGTTCTATCTCAACAGGAAGATGACATGCCTTACCAAAAATAAGTCGATAAGGAGACATCCCGATGGGTGTCTTGAAAGCTGTTCTTTGGGCCCAAAGTGCGTCTTCTAGACGACGGCTCCAGTCCTTCCTGTTTGGCTGCACCATTTTCTCTAAAACCTGTTTGATCTCCCTGTTTGAGATCTCAACTTGCCCATTAGTTTATGGGTGATATGTAGTAGAGACTCTATGCACAACTCCATACTTCTAGAGCAAAGCTTTCATGGTGCGGTTACAGAAATGAGTGCCTTGGTCACTTATGATAGCTCGTGGTATTCCAAACCTGAAAAAGATATTAGACCTGACAAAATCTGCAACAACTCTAGAATCATTAGTCCTAGTGGGGATAGCTTCCACCCACTTTAAAACATAATCAACAGCAAGCAAAATGTAAAGGAAACCAAATGATACAGGAAAGGGACCCATGAAGTCGATTCCCTATACATCAAATACCTCACAGAAAAGCATAGGCTGCTGAGGCATTTCACTCTTGCGAGTGATGTTTGTACCTATTATCTGGCACTCTTTACAAGTGCGGTAAGTCTCATAAGCATCCTTAAAATCAGTTGGCCAATAGAAACCTGAATCAAGGATTTTTCTTGCAGTCCTTTGCGGACCAAAGTGTCCGCCGACTTGAGATGCATGAGAAAATTTCAAAATGGATTCAATCTCATAGTCGGGGACACATCTCCTAATTACCTGATCACTATCAAACTTCCAAAGATATGGATCATCCCAAACATAATATTTGGCATCACTCTTGAGTTTGTGAATCTGTGATCTAGATGCACCTGTAGGAAAAACACCAGCAACAAGAACATTAACAATGTCAGCAAACCAAGGTGTAATCCCATGCAAAAGAAAAAGCTGCTCATCAGGAAAGTCATCCTGAATAGGAAAAAGATCTGCATCTCTCTCTATCCTGCTCAAGTGGTCAGCCACTAAGTTCTTAGCTCCACTTTTGTCTTTAATCTCTACATTAAATTCTTGGAGCAACAACATCCATCGAATCAATCTCGGTTTTGCATCCGGCTTCTTCAACAAGTACTTTAATGTTGCATGGTCAGTAAAAACAACAACCTTGGAACATAGCAAATATGATCTGAATTTATCAAGAGCAAAAACAATGGCTAGCAGTTCTTTTTCAGTGGTAGTGTAATTTGACTGTGCAGAATCTAAAGTTCTAGAAGCATAGTAAACAACATGGGCAGCCCTATCAACCCTTTGTGCAAGGACAACCCCAACAACATAATTAGACGCATCACACATATTCTCAAAAGGGAGGGTCTAGTCCGGTGGCTAGATTATGGGAGCGGAGGTCAATGCTTTCTTCAAGAAGTCAAACACTTGTTTGAATTTGTCATCAAAGTTGAAAGTGACATCATTCTTCAACAAGTTTGACAACGGAAGAGCTGTCTTGCTGAAATCCTTGATGAAATGCCTGTAAAAACCTGCATGACCAAGAAAAGAACGAATCTCGCGAACGCAAGAAGGGTAAGGCAGTGTAGAAATCACATCTATTTTAGCAGGGTCAACAGAAATTCCTTTTTCTGAAATTATGTGACCCAATACAATTCCCTGATCAACCATAAAGTGGCATTTTTCATAATTTAAAACGAGATCAGTTTTGATGCATCTTTCTAAAATCAAGCTTAAATCGCTCAAGCATGCATTAAAATAGGAACCATAGACAGTGAAATCGTCCATAAAGACTTCCATGCAATTTTCAATAAAATCAGAAAAAATGCTAATCATGCATCGCTGGAAAGTTCCAGGAGCATTGCAAAGACCAAAAGGCATCCTCCTGTAAGCAAAAGTACCGAAGGTACAAGTAAAAGTGGTCTTCTCTTGATCTTCCGGTGCAATATGAATCTGAAAGTAACCGGAAAACCCATCAAGAAAACAATAATGTGATTTACCAGCAAGCCGTTCAAGCATTTGGTCAATGAACGGTAAAGGAAAGTGATCCTTTCTTGTAGCCTGGTTCAATCTCCTGTAATCAATACAAACTCTCCAACTGTTCTGAACTCTAGTGGGAACAAGTTCATTCTTTTCATTTTTTACCACTGTGAGTCCTGATTTCTTAGGTACAACCTGCACTGGGCTTACCCATTTACTGTCAGAGATAGGATAAATGACACCTTCTTGCAAGAGTTTGGTTACCTCCTTCTTCACAACATCAAGAATCAAAGGATTAAGCCTCCTTTGGGGCTGCCTTACTGTTTTCGCTCCGTCCTCAAGTAATATCCTGTGCATGCACATCGACGGACTAATACTTGGGAGGTCGGCTAATGTCCACCCGATTGCCTTCTTGTGCTTCTTTAAAACCTGCAAAAGCTTGTCTTCCTGATCGAAATCAAGGTTAGAAGAAATAATAACAGGGAGTTTTTCATTAGTCTCCAAATAAGCATATTTCAGGTTTTCAGGGAGCTGTTTCAGCTCTAAAGACGGGGTTTGCTCGATGGATCAAATGCTTGGAGCAGTCGGGATGTCAAGAGCATCAACTGTAAAAATAGCTTCATCGGCAACAACTTCACCTGTAGGAAATGTATCAGGCTGCAAGGCAACATCAATCTCAGCACGCACAACACAAAGGTTAGTGTCAATACAATCAACACATGAGTAAATATCATCGAAACCAGATAAAGATGGAAAATCAAGTGAAAATAACTCAGAATAAGTGTCCTCAACCAGCTCAGATATCAATTCCATATGAAAAATGGAATGCTCTTCCAAGGGGTGTTTCATGGCATCGAAAATGTTAAATTTTGCGACAATGTCACCAAATTCCATGGACATGGTTCCATCGTCAACATCAATTTTTGTCTTCGCTCGTTTTCATGAACGATCTGCCTAAAATGATGGGAGCTCTGCTTGTCTTAGTCTCTCCTTCCATGTCCAGAATGTAAAAATCTGCAGGAAAAATTAAATCCTTAACTTGGACAATGATATCTTCCACTATGCTAGTCGGGCGTGCATTGCTCCTGTTCGCCAGTTGGACGATCAAACCTGTATGCTGCAAAGGACCAAGATTAAGGTTATTATAAATAGAAGTAGGCATAACACTAATGCCTGCTCCCAAATCAAGCATGCAATTCTCGAATTTACTATCCCCGATGGTACAAGAGACAGTAAAAGTTCCTGGATCCTTCTGCTTTTGTGGCAAGAGCTGAGTGATGGCTGAAACATTTTTCTCGCCTGTAACTTTTTCAGATGAAGGCTTGGGCTGAATAAAAGCAGAAATATTTCTTCCCAAGTTAACTCTCTCACTTCCTTTAATCCTCCTCTTATTTGTACACAAATCCTTCAGAAACTTTGCATACTTAGGAACCTGTTTAATTACATCAAGAAGCGGAATATTTACCGCAACTTTTCTAAAAACATCAAATATCTCTCTTTCCTTGTCTCCCTCCTCAATTCTTTTATTTTTCAGAACTCTATGTGGGAAGGGGACTGGTGGCACATACTCCTTTTCTTTAATTTTTTCAGATGAAACAGGTTCAGATGGAGTAGGTTCAGGTTCAGATGTTACCTCAATAATTTTTTCATTTTTTTCAGGGGCTGTTTCTGTAACCTTTCTAGATCTCAACGAAATCGCACTCACATTAGCATTAGAATCCTTTGGATTGACAACTGTTTGGGCTGGAAGCTGGTTCGACCCTTGGGCTTGCATGTTATTTATTTGAGTAGCAAGTTGTCTCATTTGCGTGTTCAAGGTCTGAATGCTAGAATCGGTCCTTTGTTGGAATTGGAGATTGTTGGCGGCCATTTGTTTGACAAGATCTTCTAAGGATGATCCGGAAGGTGCAGGGGCAGCCACTTGAGGTGGGTTCTGTTGTGGGTTTCCATATCGAAGGTTGGGATGGTTCCTCCAATTGGGATGGTATTTGTTGGTGGACATGTCAGGAGTATTATTGTACCTGTTTTGATTGTAAAGGTTGGCTGCATAAGCTTGAGGCAACTCAGTAATGGACTTGTCTCTCAGAATAGGACAAGTATCGGTCGGGTGCTCATGAGAAGTACAAATACCACACATTGTTGCTGTTTGAGGTTTTGCTACTGCCAGTTGTTTGACTAAGGCAGTGAGCTCGTCAATTCTGGTCTCTAAAGCTTTGTTGGAAGAAACCTGAATTTGATTCACGCCTTTGCTTTGCACTGAATTGTCTCTAGTAGTGAACTATTGGGAATTAAGGGACATATTTTCGATAAGGGCTTTAGCAGCAGCTGGAGTCTTATCAACAAGTGCTCCACCACTAGCAGCATCAAGAATGTTCCTATCCATCGGTATCAAACCCTCATAAAAGTACTGGATGAGTAGTTGCTCGATGATCTGATGCTGAGGGCAGCTGGATACCAAGTGTTTGAATCTCTCCCAATACTCGGTCAATGACTCATTACTCTGTCTAATACCATAAATCTCCTTTCTTATCGAGGCAGCCTTGGAGGCAGGAAAATATCTCTCTAAGAACACTTTTTTCAGGGCATTCCAGCTTGCAATTGAATTTGGCTCGAGATAATATATTCAATCCTTTGCTGCACCCTGCAATGAAAAAGGAAAAGCTCGAAGTTTGATGTGATCTTCCGTGATCCCTTCAGGCTTCAATGGTGTAGAACACACCACCTGGAATTCTTTCAAATGTTTGTGCGAATCCTCACCTGCAAGACCACTAAACTTGGACAACAAGTGTATTAAACCCGATTTTAATTCAAAAGGAACAACAACAACATCATATTCAATACACAAGCCATTATAATTCACATCAGGTGCAGCCAATTGCCTTAAGGTTCTATTGTCAACCATTTCAAAAACAAGTTCAAAATCAGAAGCAAACAAGTTATGCAAATAGTCGGACTCAGAATCGGACTCAATTGTGGGTGATGAACTAGCCTGGACTGCTCTACGTTGTGTGTGCAAAGTTCTCTCTACTTCAAGATCAAAAGCAACAAGTTCAGAACAGCAAGACCTAGTAGCCAGGACTAACGCACAACAATGCAGCAACAATATTCAAAATGCCGACAATATCCCTAAAAGTAAAAAACAAACACAAAGAAGGGAATTGATCAAAATAAATTCAGAAACATAAAGTGACACCGAATTTAATATAATGACTTAAAAATATAATTTTGAGAATTTTTTCGATTCTTTTCGACTCTATGAAAACAGTAAAAAATTCATAAATTTTTTTTACACAAGACAGTCGGAACAGATTTTCAATCGGACGCAATTTTCCCAAATACCGATTTTTTTCACTTTTTGGACTCTAAAACGCGAGTTGGGCAGAACCTTGAGGAAACTAGGACCTAGACACGTATACACTAAACCTATGGCTCTAAAAACGATTAATATAATCAAGAATCCCCGGAAACGGTGCCAATTTGATCCGCTGTCGCGCGCGGGTCAAAACGAGTGTTTTTCAAAAACGTAGTACGACGACAATTTTAACTCGGATATCATTCTCACAAGGATTCTTGATTATTATTATCCAAAGGTAAATCGAATTAAGGGGGGGGGGTTGTTTGGTTTGGTGTTCGATTAAGAAAAAGTGATTATTAAAAACAATTCTTGAAATAAGCTGTTATAAAATAAGTGATTATGAAATAATTCAATCTACCGATTCAGTTCATACTATCTCGATAAATATAATTTTAATACCCTAAGCGGATTCTCTATTACTATTTGGATACAAACTCAATGACAAGCGCGGTGAAGTTTGTGAGATGTATGATCCTATTGTCCGAATTAAGCAAACGGGATAAGTTTTCATGGATTAAGCAAACATGATTGATCAGACACAAAAACGAATTAAGCAAACGTGACGTGTGTAGCGGTGTATTCGTCGCTATATGATCTATTGATTAAATCATAAGCAAAGTATACAAGTAAATAGAGTCGCCACCGCACTTTTATTTATCCAAAGGACTGGCTAAAAAGCGAACAAAAGCCTAAGAAGTTTTACACGTAGAAAACCAATGAAAAGATCAGAGATCGGGTAAGGGGTAAATTACGCAATGGGAAGGTGTTAGGCACCCATCACGTCCTAGGTACTCCTAGGGAACCTTTTTCACAATTGTTGTATAAGAAAATATTTATTTGTTTTTGACATATTATGCAAACATGAGTGGGATGATGAGAAAAGAATGTACATGTTAATTATTTTTGTGTTCGAACGGATGAACCCGTTGCCTACGTACCTTCCATCAAAGGTAAGGATCAAAACGCCGTAGTTCGGCTAAAAAACTTCCAAAAGTTAGTGGATTCAATTTTAAAACACAAGCTCAAAGGTCTTACGTTACCCACGGGAGAAAACTCAACCTTAAGAAACAACAAGTCCACCATGTGAGAAAAGCTTCAACTTGCTAGAGAGGGGTTAACCCTATAATAAGCAAGGAAGACTTACAATTCAATCAACTAAGGACAAATAGGTGAGATTAATATCAACCAACTAGGGTAAATCAAACCTATAGCTAATGTATGAAAACTTAACAAACATGGACAAAGCCACAAGATCATTTGAATGGGTGAAGTTATTTGGATTATTTACAAAAAGGTCAAAGTATGATTAAAGTCAATTCGAAATGAAGTATTTACAAAAATGAAGCTTGGAAAATCATGGACTTAAGGTCCAAGTTTCTAATTTGGAAAGAAGTGAGAATGTTTGCACAACATGTATATACAAGTTTGAAAAGTCAACAATGTGAAAAGGATTCGAAACAAAAATGGATGGATGATGTGTAAAACTTCCTAGAGGTTCACCTCTTGAAATCATATAGAAGATGATTCAAGTGGGCCCTTTGGAATAAGGGACAAAGCAAGTTAGTAAAATAAAACACGGTGATACCGGATGCCACTCAATGGTCTTACTCCAATCTCACATAAAAGCGGATACCGGATACCAATAAATGGATTTACACCAATCTCCTAAAATAAAACAATGATACCGGATGCCAATAAATGGTCTTACTCCAATCTCACAAAGGCACAACAAAACGAAACATGGAAGTCAACTGCCAATCTATCTGGACTTAGGTTAACCTCCACATATGATCATAGGAAAACAAATGCCAAATTACATGGACTTACAATGAATCCTCACATACAACAACAAGCTCAATCAAAGAGCAAAGAGGATATGAGTGACCAATGAAGTGGTCTTACACTCTATCCCTTCCATGTCATAGGAACAAAAGCCAATCAATATGGACTTACAATTGTCCTCAATGGGAAAACATCAATGTCACAAGGACAAAAGAAATGATCATGCACTAATGGCAAACAAAGATGATAAATGCACAATGGCAAATCAAGTAATCATGTATAAATGAATCAAGTAATCAATCACATAAATTCAAGTAGCACACACTATAACCATTCAATGAGGCTCAAGCAAAAGGGGTAAGGAATTAAAGCCAACTGTAATAGGGTTCAAGTTGCTCTTAACCTTGCCATTGAGGGGCTAAGGTGAAGCAGATTAAAGGATATGAGGGGTGTGCCTCATCACTCTTATCTCTGGTCAGAGAGAGTATTGAATATCAGAAGGTGTGGGAGTTCAGAAAGATGGAACTCTCTCCACATTTTATCGACTCGATAGATCTTGGGTTTGGATCTCAATGCTACAACCATGTAATGGGAGCAAGGAGAAGACTCACAGAATAGTGGGAGATAGGCTACATATCTCTTATATCCACCAATTGCCTCAAATGAGGACTTTTCCTGCTTGGGACAAACATAAACAATCACAAACATCGCCTCTTAAGGAGGACTTCAGACAGTTGCCTGGCTAAGTAACAAGCCAGGTCTTCCAGACTACATGAAGAAGAAGGTGCTATACCTCAATGCAAATGTTATACAAGCAAAGCAATGCAAGTTCTTAAGAGAACTGAGCAACTAAGGGTACCTGAAATCAGTCAAATATAATCAGCATCCCAACATAAACAAAACAACAACATAATGATCAACCAATAATGTGCAATCAAACAATAATGTGCATAGCACCAAGTCCAAGAGAACCAAGCACCCTACAACACAAACAAATTAGTATACAATGATCAAAGGAAACAACTCAATTATGAATCAACCTCCTTAAGGCATTAGCTTTTTAACCTGAAAAGTCAAAGTCGAGCTCAAACATAAGTAACAAGACCACTAGGACAAGCCTAGGGTCCAAAAGAGGGAAAAATCTTAAAACAGCAAGTAAAACATGATCAAAGTCAAGATGATTCAAATAAGAAGAGATCCCAATTGGTCTCACATCCAAACTATGCACTATTTTTATTTTATGCACAAATTAAGACAAAGTAAGCAATGTTGCATCACATATGGACAACCAGAATGATTTCAATCAAAAAAATATCAAAACAGCACAGTAAATTCCACAAAAATTATATCCTAAACAGAGGGCATTCAATGAGCTACATATCAATTTTCATGCCATTTGGACTAGTGGAGCTATGTCAATTAAATCAACATGTTAAGGCATGCAAAAACACAACCAAATTAAGTCACAACATGAGTATCAACTTCAATCAATGGTAAAACAGTGAAATCACATGAGAAATGAGTAGGACCAAAGCCAAATGGAAGCTTAATATGTTAGGAAGCACTCCACCAAATTTCATATTTACAGGATTAGGGATGAGGATTTGGCAACATATGTAAAAATGTTACACAAGCAAAGCCCTAAAAATGCTAAGCAGCAATCAAAAATCCTAATCAAATAGAAAATGGATCAATTGAATCCACAAAACTTCATGTTGAAAGTTAACATATACAAGTCATCTCATGCAAAAAATCAGGACCATTGGCCTAAGGGAAGCATGGAAAATTAATTCATGAACTCAGCATAGCATAGTGTGACACAAACTGTCACACTCAAAAAGAAAAAATCATATCTACCAATCCAGAGATCCAAAAATCACAAATGATATACCAAAATCTCCAGAAATGTGTCAAGAATCATCATATGAAATTTCATTAATTTTGGATAATGTATGAGCATTTGGTGATTAAAATAGTAAAACACATGAATATTGCACACATGTCAAAAATCAATAAGCCAATAAAAAATTCTACCAGGCACAACTTAAGTTTCTATTCCTAAAAAAAAGTAGATTAAAATTGGAATCTATCAAAAAAGTCCCACCTAATTTGGGCTAAAAATGAATTTTATATGAATTTTTTAAGATTTGTTAAATTAATTGAATGATTATTTAATGGTTTTATATGAATTAATTGAATTAAATTTAGTGAGTAGCAGTAACGTGAATTAATTTAGCCTTGCCAAAACGACACATGCTTCACTTATGACGTGGTGAGGTCTGGTTGGTTGGATTAAGTGGGAAACGGAATTTCAAAATTGCACATCCTGGAAGCAGATCAAGCGCGGCAATTTCCAGAACTGCACCGTGTTCTTCGCGGTTCTTCAAGCTCTTCAAGCGGCAGCTTCGGTCCAGAACAATCTTGCACCAAAATGCGCAAACGATATACCGATTTCTTCCTCTTCCAACATAGATCGCGATTATGGCAACGAAAACGTATAAAGATTAACGTACGAAAAGATCTAATCGAAAGAAGTTTCACACGCAAATATTCGGATCAACATATCTAGCTCAATACTTAACGGAATCGCGCGATTCGAAGTGCAGTTTGTTCTATGTCGTGAGATCTATCTAAACCACATGCTGATTTCAAGAATCGAAGAGTTCGAATTTTTACCTTCTTGAAGTGCAGCTCGTGATTCAGTGTTTGTTTCGCTTCGATTGATGAAAACAGATGAAGTATGTTGCTTAGGAAGGTGTATGGTGATGATCTTTCAGCTCAAGAACGCACGAATCAAAGGATCTTGCCAACTGCCATTGAAGAAGAAGCTTTGCACAGCTGGAGTTTTGGACGGTTTTTGCTTCAATTTGCTACAAACAGAACTCTACTATCACCTGCAAATGAAGATTCTACCAAGAATTCGCAGAAACAATAGTGAATTATTGAAGAATTGATGAAAAAGTGTATGTGGAGATTGGAGAAAAAATGAGAGAATTTGAGAGTTTTTTGGATGAATCTGAAAAAATGATTATTGGTTTGAGTTTCTGTTATAATTAGACTTATATACCATCGCCTAATCCACCTCATAATCATGATTAGCAAAAAATGATAGTTAGTGAAAAATGCACATGTAAGCAATTTGGCATTTTTGCCCTTGGAGAGTTCCATGCAATGTAACAGTGATTTTTCAATTTGAACAAGTCATAATTTCCATTTAGAAGCTATTGGAATTGGTCCCATGCCAAAATTCCATGTACTTTGAGTTTTGGACCATTTTGCCCCTGCACTTTAATTGGTTCACTTAAAAAATGACCTTTTTATGTGAAGGTTTTTGAAAAAATGTGATGATGGATTATGAAAGTACATATCAAATGTGGTTTGCTCAAAGAAAAACCATCCAATTTGGACATTCCATGTGAGAGTTATGCCACTTTGAATTCGGGCATTTTTGGAAAATGATTGGACCATATCTTGCTAACCACACATGGGAATTGAGTGTTCTTGGACTTTTTGGAAAGGTGAGAACAAGATCTTCAACTTTCATGTTGGACAAAATTCCATTTGAAGCTTTCTTGGACACGTAATATTTGGGAGAAAAACTTTCCATTTTGGGCAGGTGAGAATTATAGGTCATTTCCAATTTTGGAAACTTTTTGTCTGACCTCAAATCCTTCAACCTTGATCTTTGAAATGTCAAATGAGACTTGTATGGACATGAATGAGGTCTTTCTAACCATCTCACACCTTCCAATCCCTGATTAAATGCACAGTTGACTACAGTTGACTTTTGTTGACATTTCTTGATTGGGCCATGTTCTGATGAATTCCAAGCCTCTTTCAATTGAGATCTTGATTCAAAATGATATCACAAGTTATATGAACTCTTGATGAATGATCATGGTGTCCAAATTCTTCAAGAATGGTCACCATCTAGCTCAATAGCTGATTTTGACTGTTTTGACTGATGATTGCTTCAGCTGCAAGAAACAAGGTTAGATGACAATATTTTTGTACATTTGGTTAGTAAACATATGAAAAGCAAAGATATACCAATGCAATACATGTTTGGTGATCAAGAATCACACTCAAAAGGTATCCCACCCACTAGGAGGGCAGCTAGGGTATGCAATGATCCTTGAGGCCATGATATGATATGATATGGGCCATGAGGGATCTTAGGGCCAAAATTGGGGTCTTACAGATGCCCCTATTTAAGGTCATTCTAGCCGGAGAAGTGAAGTTTAGAAATCTTCATCTCGACGCGGTAGAATGGGCTTAAATAATAGTAATGAGACAAATTTTGGTCCCTAAGAGACCTCATGATGCAGATGTACGCATGCAAAAGCAAATACTGTGGGGAATATGATTCACACAGAAGAACAGACGATCCGTCGGAGTAATTCACTCACCAGGAACAGAGACTCTAACAAGACTCTTGTGGGGATAATAAAGAAAAAGAATGCGTGAGCAGGACACGACTTTGAGTTGGGGAAACAAAACTGACACAACGAGCGCGAGACACGACTCTGATTAGGATAACAGAAGTCAGACTGTAGACCTCACTGGGGAAGCAAAGGACTCAAACCGGGGAGAGAAGCAATTCCAAAGGAAAACGAACCTCGTTGGAAAGACTCAAGCTGACTCGCAAAATGCATGTACTGGAAAGAACACCAATACAGCAACACAAATAGAAACACAACTCCGCTGGGGTAGTCTAGAAAAGACTTTCCAGGAGAAGCCAAAGGATGAGATGGCACCGGTACAAGGGTAACAAATCGGGAAGAATGAATATCTAAGACCGGTATAAGGGTGAGAGATATCAATCAACCAAACATCTGAGCAAGACCTGAAAAAGGTACATAAACTCAGGAAAATCTGACTCCACAGGGGACCAAGGTCATAATAGGGAGCAGACAGGAAGGAACACCAGGGATACCGAGGTATATAATAGGTGACCGACCAAAACGTGAATTGGTATATATGCCAAAACACTCGTCATCCAGAAGGAGGGCTTGAAAAAGCAAATCGACTTACAGGATGGACATTCGAATCCACAAAGGGAAGACGAATCCCACTCAACTGGGGACACAAACCCAAAGAGTGCATGAGATATAATATCCATTACCGGCAGACCGTGGATAAGAATACTCGCATGAGATATATTATCTATTACCGTCAGAACGTAGATAATAAACTCGCATGGTAAGAAACACCAGAGATACCGAAGCATATAATAGGTGATCTACCGAAAACGTGGATTGGTATATATGCCAAAACACACATCATCCAAAACACAACTGGTTAAAGGATGGATATTCGATTCTACAAAGAATACGAATCTTGCTCAGTAGGGGAAAATCAACAAAGATTCCAACTGAAGAGCGCATGAGGAATATCATTCATTACCGGCAGACCGTGAACAATATACTCGAAAGGAAAAGACACCAGGGATACCGAAGTATATAATAGGTGACTAACCAAAACAGAGAGACAATCGATACCAAGCATCCGGGTAAACGAAAGACAACTCAAAGAGGATAAATTGCAAGCATCCGGCAATTATCCAACAACAGGAATATTCGACTCCGCAGAGGGAAATAACGAATCTTACTCGACCGGGGAAACACAAAGGCTTCAACTGAAGAGTGCATGAGATATATTATTCATTACCGTCAGAACGTGAATAATACACTCGCATGGAAGATTATCCACAACCGGTTACTGGGTTAATAAAGGATAAATCGACCGAAAAGAGAGGCATTGGGATACCAAACTAGGTATATAAAGATGACCGATCAACAAGCAACAGTCATTACCAAGCAAACGGGTAAATGAAAGACGATCCGCTGGGGGGTAAATTGCAAGCATCCGCAATTATCCGCAGGGACTGGCTGGGGATGTATTGAGAATCAATCAATAATCCGGGGAACAAATCACTAGCAAACGGTGAAAAGACCCACTGGCGACTTCAAAAGGGATAACATTGCAAGCATACGGCAATGATCCAGAAGACTTACTGGGGATACAAGTGCTTACTCAAGAGCAACTACCCAGAAGAAAGGAGGAATATCAACATCGAATATTGAATGAAGATAACCACAAAGAGATTAGGGTTTACGCCTACCGAATACGGGGTAGAAGACCAAAACTCTGGCTGAGGAAACAAGAGGTTAACACTACCGACTACTGGGTAGAACCAAAGACTCAGCTGGGATAAAATTGCAAGCAACCGGCAATTATCCACCTGCACCACAAGGTACAAACTCCGATGGGGAGAACAAAACCACAACGTGGGATTTACAACTACCGAATACGGGGTAGAAGACCACAAACTCAACTGGGGATAAAAATCACCACAGGGAGATACCAACTCTGTTAGGGATGAAACCACAACAACAGAAAATTCATCAATGGTCAGATCGAACCACAAAGGGTTACCTCTGCTAGGGTAAAAGAGATAGGACTCACAACTACCGAATACGGGGTAGAAGCCATACTCTGATGGGAATAACCACAAATTAGGGTTTACATCTACCGAATACGGGGTAGAAAACCAAAAACTCTGCGTGGGGATAGAATAAATCACGAATCCGCACGAGAAACCAAAAATGAGGTTTATAACAAACCACAAACTCTGTTGGAGAGTAAGAAAATAGGATTTGCGACTACCCACAACTAGGCAGAAAACCAACAACTCTTGCCGAGGAATATAAGGTATATAACCACCATTTCCGTCAAAAGGCAAGGAAAATCAGGACTCACGACTACCGGTATGAGGGTAGAAGCCAATCGACTCTTGCTGAGGAATAAAAGGTATATAACCACAAATTCAGCCAAGAGGAAAAGGAACAATAGGACTTACAACTACCGGTATCAGGGTAGAGGCCCGAAAACTTCGCTGGGGAACAACCCACTGGGAAGTACAAGATATTTGACAAAAGGCCAATTCAGGAATATTCCGAAAAGACAGACTGAATCAAGACACGTCCTATGAGGATATAACTCAATAGGAACATCCACCCCAATATATATGTTGGGAGGAAACGGAAGAGACCGTCATCCACGAGGAAGTATCTCAGTGGGGAACTGCAGAAGGAAAGACAGACTTTTTCTGCTTATGGGGCTGACTCTATATTGAGAGATTTAAAACCCGACATCCGCTTGGGAAGATCTTTTAGAGAGATCTATGAAACCCATAGCAGGAGACAAACAAACAAGAGATATATGGCAAACTAATGCAACATGAATATCTGAATGTTTCATGAATATGCATGAATATGTGTTTTTATGTTTGATGAATGCTGACAAAACAGACATATCTAACACAACAGTCCAGGAATCAAACGCCCGGTATTACACTTCCAGGGGAAAAACCAGCTGGAAAGCCAATCTGCGGAGATCTAACATGCTATAAAGCAAAGATCTGCGGGTACTACTGGGGAGCAGCGGATCGGAGATATCAAGATATACCAAATCTCTGAGTAATGGATCAGCGCAAGTCCCAATCAGGGCACAGAAAGTCACAACGGGCAAAACCGCCACCAAGACGAATCTGTTGGGAACAAGAGAAATCTCAAAAACATCCGCGGGGGATCTCAGCATCAACTGAGAAACAACAGTCACGGCAACTCCCAGCAAATCTGGGGAACAACCCCCATGCGGGAGAACAACACCATCCAAGTAGAATCTAACTGCACCAGCAACTCTACTGGGGAAAACCGTCAGCTACTCTTTTGGGGAACAACCCACTGAAGGAGAAAGCAACACACAAGTAGGTTCTGCAACAACCATTCTACTTGGGGAAAAAAATGCATCTGAAGGATCACATCAGTAGATTCTGCAATATAAGCCACTCTACTGAGGATCAAGAACAATCAGGAAATCAATCCAATCTCTGGATGACGGAGCTATCAACCAACCATACTGGGGATTAGAGGATGCAACAGGCAATATTGCCACAACAACCGTTCTGCAGACAAATGCTGGGGAGAGATGGATGAAAATACTGGGATATCAACCCAATCAACCACTGAGTAGGAAAATAAATCCTGCTCTGCTGAGGAGAAACAATACTCTGATAGAGAGAAATCAACAACTCTACTGGCAACTGCACTAGAGAGGGTAACAACAACCTGCTCGCGACTACGACGGGGATATCAATACTCACTCCACTCGCGACTGCGCTGAGGGGATAGATAAAGCACGGGGATGCTACCCACTGACTGAATCTTCCAACAGTAATATCCATGCTGGCGAGGAACTGCCGCTGGAGAAAGCTGAGTCTTCAACAACACTCTGCTTGTGATTATGCTAGGGAACAACCCCACCAACAACTTTACTTGAGGAACAACCCCAACAAAGATCTGGAGAAAGGGATACAACCAAACCAGGAATATGAACAAACGTCTTACCTGTTGGGAATCCTACCACCCTTGGGAGAGCACTGAGACATCCTCAGGTATCCTTTCAACATTGTGAATATTCACTTTGTTTAAAACAACAATTTTGAAAAATTTGATTTGTTTAAAACAATGACATTTTATCAATTAAAACATGCAAAACATTTGTCGAATTGAAACAAATACGAGTGCAAATAATTGGATAAAAAGCTCAAACTTATTTGATGGAATGGTAGTCTGCAAATGGCAAGACTCCATAGATCTGTACAAAATTTGAAATCAGTGATATATATTGGAAGAGGGCTACATTGAACATAATGATCCTTTCTCTACCAATTTGAATCTCGATGTATTTGAAGCTTCAGTTGACGACGAATCGAGAATCCTCTGACGAAAAGACGGCTGGTGAAACAGAAAGTCTTGTCAGGATGCAGTTACTTGCCAAATCCCTAATTTTTGCCTAGATTGCCCCAGGGTGAGGTACTCAATCTATCGGGATGCAAATATGCTTTTTTTTTTCAAGTCTCTGATTTTTTTCTGGATTTCCCTTGTGGGTTTTCCATTGAGACACTCATTTTTGCCTAAGCCGCCCTTTCGGGTTTTCAACTTAGCGAGCTATTCTGTTTTTCATTTGCATATACTTTTTTTCTAAGCAAAGTATTTCTTAACTGCATCTGAATTCACAGGACGAGTGAAATCCTCCCCATCCATTGTTGTAAGCATCAATGCTCCGCCTGAAAAGGCTCTCTTAACAACATATGGACCCTCGTAGTTTGGAGTCCACTTGCCCCTGGAATCGGGCACGAAAGACAAAACTTTCTTGAGCACAAGGTCACCTTCTCGGAACACACGAGGCTTGACCTTCTTGTCGAATGCTTTCTTCATTCTCTGCTGATATAATTGACCATGACACATGGCAGTTAATCGCTTCTCCTCAATCAAATTCAGTTGGTCATAACGACTCTGAACCCATTCAGCATCAGTCAACTTGGCTTCCATCAGGACTCGCATTGATGGGATCTCCACCTCTACTGGGAGGACAGCTTCCATGCCGTAAACAAGAGAAAAAGGGGTTGCCCCTGTTAAAGTGCGTACAGACGTACGATATCCATGTAAAGCAAATGGCAGCATCTCATGCCAATCTTTGTACGTGACAGTCATCTTCTGGATAATCTTCTTGATATTCTTATTAGCAGCTTCAACAGCCCCATTCATCTTAGGTCTGTAGGGAGAGGAATTATGGTGTGCAATCTTAAATTCAGCGCACAACTCATCCATCATCTTATTATTCAGATTAGATCCATTATCAGTGATGATCCTCTCTGGCACACCATAACGGAAAATCAACTGGTTCTTAATAAACTTCACAACCACCTGTCTGGTCACATTCGCATACGAAGCGGCTTCAACCCATTTGGTGAAGTAATCAATTGCTACGAGAATAAACCTGTGTCCGTTGGATGCTTTCGGTTCAATCATGCCAATCATGTCGATTCCCCACATAGAGAAAGGCCATGGTGATGAAATCACATTCAGAAGTGTCGGAGGAATATGAATCTTATCCGCATAAATCTGACATTTGTGGCATTTCTTCACATATTTGCAACAGTCAGACTCCATTGTCAGCCAATAGTAGCCTGCTCTCAACATCTTCTTAGCCATGGCATGTCCATTAGAATGAGTACCAAATGAACCCTCATGGACCTCAGTCATCAACAAGTTTGCTTCGTGTCTATCCACGCATCTGAGCAAAACCATGTCAAAATTTCTCTTATACAACACTTCACCACTGAGGTAGAAACTGCCTGACAACCTTCTCAAAGTTTTCCTATCTTTCCCAGATGCCCCAGGTGGGTAGACCTGGTTCTGGAGGAAATTCTTGATATCAAAATACCAAGGCTTGTCATCATTGACTTCTTCGACTGCAAATATGTGAGCTGGTCTATCCAGGCGCATCACAGCAATATTGGGCACTTCATTCCAATATTTCACAACAATCATGGAAGCAAGCGTAGCAAGAGCATCTGCCATCCGATTATCCTCTCGAGGAATATGATGAAAGTCAACTTCCGTAAAGAAAGTTGAAATCCTTCTCGCATAATCTCTGTATGGAATGAGACTTGGCTGATTCGTCTCCCATTCACCCTTGATCTGATTAACAACTAGGGCCGAATCACCATAAACATCAAGATGTTTGATCCTCAAATCAATACATTCTTCAAGTCCCATAATACAGGCCTCATACTCAGCCATATTATTCGTGCATTTGAAAGTTAGCCTTGCTGTAAACGGAATATGCGTGCCATGAGGAGTAATGATTACTGCCCCAATTCCATTTCCATACTGATTCACAGCGCCATCAAACACCATCGTCCATCTGGAACCAGGTTCCGGACCTTCATCAAGTGTAGGCTCATCGCAATCTTTCATCTTCAAATACAGAATTTCTTCGTCAGGGAAGTCATACTGAACAGACTGATGATCTTCGATCGGCTGGTGCGCTAAATGGTCAGCCAAGATACTACCTTTGATAGCTTTCTGAGCTCGATACTCAATATCATACTCAGACAACAACATCTGCCAACGGGCAATCCTCCCAGTTAAAGCAGGCTTCTCGAAGATATACTTGATTGGATCCATTCTGGATATCAACCAAGTCGTATGATTTATCATGTACTGGCGTAAACGCTTAGCAGCCCAAGCCAAAGCACAGCACGTCTTCTCAAGCATAGAGTACTGAGACTCACAATCAGTAAACTTCTTACTGAGGTAGTAGATAGCAAATTCTTTCTTCCCTGATTCGTCTTGTTGACCGAGTACACAACCCATTGAGTCTTCAAGAACAGTCAGATACATAATCAGAGGTCTTCCTTTCACAGGCGGAGACAATATCGGAGGTTCAGACAAGTATTCTTTGATACTGTCGAAATCTTTTTGGCAATCTTTGGTCCAATCATGAGACTGATCTTTCCGGAGGAGCTTGAATATCGGCGCACATGTGGCAGTCATGTGGGATATAAATCTGGAAATATAATTCAAGCGGCCAAGAAAACCTCGGACTTGCTTCTCAGTTTTGGGTGCAGGCATCTCTTGTATTGCTTTGACCTTTGCAGGGTCAACCTCAATACCTCTTTCACTTACCACAAAACCCAACAGTTTGCCGGAACGGACTCCAAAGGTACATTTGTTCGGATTCAGGCGAAGTCTAAACTTCCTCAAACGCTGAAAAAGCTTCAACAAATGCTCAACATGTTCAACTTCCGTTCTGGACTTAGCAATCATATCATCAACATATACCTCTATCTCCTTGTGCATCATATCATGAAACAAGGTAGTCATAGCTCGTTGATACGTGGCTCCGACGTTCTTCAAACCGAAGGGCATCACTCGATAACAGAATGTTCCCCAAGGTGTGATGAATGTTGTCTTCTCCATATCCTCTGGTGCCATCTTGATTTGATTATATCCGGAAAATCCGTCCATAAATGAAAAGACTTTGAATTTAGCTGTATTGTCTACCAACATATCAATGTGTGGTAGAGGAAAATCATCTTTTGGACTAGCTTTATTCAAATCTCTGTAATCAACGCACATACGGACTTTTCCGTCCTTCTTAGGAACAGGCACAATGTTGGCCACCCATTGAGGATATACAGAAGTCACCAGGAACCCCGCATCAATTTGCTTCTGAACTTCCTCTTTGATCTTCACTGCCATATCTGGGTGAGTTCTTCTGAGCTTCTGCTTCACAGGCACGCACTCAGGCTTCAAAGGCAGGAAATGTTGCACAATATCTGTATCTAAACCTGGCATGTCTTCATAGGACCAAGCAAAGATATCGGAATATTCTCGTAGCAACTCAATCAAATCCTTCTTGACAGACTCTTCAAGAAGTGCCCCAATCTTCACCATGCGAACACAATCCTCAGACCCCAAGTTGACTGTCTCCAGATCTTCTAGGTGCGGTTGAATGATCTTCTCTTCGTGCTCAAGGAGACGGGTAATCTCATCAGGAATTCCTTCAACATCATCTTCCTCTGCCTCGAATACAGGGGATTCAAAGTTGGGAGATGGCGTTGGATCATTATGTTCAATGGGTTTTAGAATCAACCTGCATAATGATTTTGGTTAATGAAAAACTTTTAGAATTTAAACAAACAAATCATTATGCAGATGAAAAATGTTTGCTTTTATTCTTGTTTTTATGGGTTTTTTGTGATCACTGATTTTATGCAAAAGCGAAAAGTGAAAACAAAGGAAAAACAAATGTCTAACAATGCATTAATTGAATGAAAACATCATTGTATATATGAGCCAAACAATGTCATCACTTCTCCTTTTGGCATGGGAGAAGGGTTTTAAACAAAGTGAGCATATTTACTCTGATCTATGGATAACTGTAGGAACATCCACAGCGACCCAATTGTGGCAGACACCACCAGGAATAACGAAATTGCTCATATCCTCTGCATCTTCTTCAATGATAGCAGCAGCTTCTTCTTCAGGTTGATCATCATGGATGAATCCTCCACTCGTGAACAGTCCTTGCTCATTATACGCCCCAGAACAGTAGCCAATGCCAGCCCGGGATTTGTTATCTTCCAACTCAATCACCTTCCCTAATCCAGCGACTGCACCACATTCAATGGCCAGCTTTGCATCACGGTAGGAAGCGAATGAGGGAGACTTCTTCTCAATCGGTTCATCAATAGATAAAGCTTGGAACGGAGTTCCAACTTCATCCTCTGCATCAATATATGAGAAGGAAGACAGATGGCTAACCAGGAGAGCCTTTTCTTCCCCTACCACAACCAGTTTCTTGTTTTTCACAAACTTCAGCTTCTGGTGTAGGGTGGATGTCACGGCGCCAGCTTCGTGAATCCATGGTCTGCCTAGGAGACAGCTATATGATGGGTGGATATCCATTACTTGGAAAGTAACCTGGAAATCACTTGGTCCTATCTTGATAGGGAGATCAACTTCCCCAATTACGGTCTTGTGCGACCCATCAAAAGCTTTCACAACAACCCCACTCTGCCTCATAGGAGGACCTTGATATGACAATCTGGAGAGTGTGGATTTAGGCAACACATTAAGAGATGATCCTGTGTCCACCAGCACGTTGGACATAGCATCAGATTTGCAATTCAGAGATATGTGTAAGGCCATGTTGTGGTCTCTTCCCTCCTCAGGGAGATCAGCGTCACTGAAACTCAAGGTGTTGCAAGCAGTGATGTTTGCAACGATACTGTCAAACTGTTCGATGGTGACGTCGTGATCAACGTACGCCAAATCCAATACCTTCTGCAGAGCCTCTCTATGGGGTTCTGAATGCAACAGCAAGGATAGTATGGAGATTTTGGATGGCGTTTGTAGAAGCTGGTCTACAACGTTATACTCGCTTTTCTTGATGAGCCTCAGCATCTCATCAGATTCTTCATTCGAAATGCCACTCGGGCCAGCTGAAGAAGTAGGAGTTTTTTGTATGGAGGAGGGTCTGGCGACATCAAGTGCCGGATTCTGAATATTGACAGCGGTCCCAACTGGACGCTCAGCAGATTCAGAAGCAATAGCCTTAGGAGGCGCAGAGAAAACACGACCACTCCGGGTCAGGCCGCTCACATCGGCAATATTGGTAACAGCAGTTGAGGGCAAAGGCACTTCGACCCCATCTTGCACAGCAACCGGATTGTATCTGAAAGGTACAGCTTTATCAGATGAGTACGGTACGGGACCGGCAGGTTTAATCACAAGGGAAGGAGAAGTCTTCGGCTTGCTGCTATCGTAGCGGATAACAACAGGCTCTGGTAACTTGAACACTGGAGATATGACATTAACTTCAGGTTCGTCTTCGTCGACATTGCGATTCTGCAGAATCTCAATGGTTCCTTCGTCTAATAACTCTTGCAATTCTCTTCGTACCTGATTGCACCCCAAACGGTTGACTGAGCAGATACGGCACTTATCGTGGTCATGCTCCATATGGCTGTACTGACACAGCAGACGATGTAGCTCCACCAACGAACGTCGAATATGACTTACATATTTGACTTTGTATCTCCCAGGGCATCCCTGGACCATGTTTACCGACTTCCCATGCGAAGGCAATGGGTTCTTGGTGACATTTGGGCCCGAATCTTCGAAGCTCAAGATCCCACATCTCATAAGGTCCTGAACCTTAGTCTTGAGTGGATAACAGTTCTCGACATTATGGCCAGGGGCACCGGAGTGATAAATGCAGTGCTGATCCGGTTTGTACCACCACTGTGGATTTGCAGGAATAGCAGGAGGATCCCTGGGAGTAACCAATTTTCTCTCCAACAAGGAGGGATAAAGCTCAGCGTATGACATGGGGATAGGATCGAAGCTGATCTTTTTCCGGTCATAACTCAAATTGGCTTGATTTGTTGTGCTTCCACGAGGCTGGTAAGCCTGTTGCTGTGGGCGTTGCTGTTGCTGATATTGTTGCTGAGGTTGATATTGCTGATGCTGCTGAGCATTGTCTTTGAAGACTGGCGCAATATGGGCCACTTGATGCTGATGACTGGCACGGCGTGCTGGTCTCCTATGAACTGGAGGTTTCCTGGATCTATGGGACTGCACAGCATGTGCTTCCCCATCCTTCTTCTTAGCAAATGAGCCATACCTCTTGCTAGAAGAGCCTTCGTCTTTGGCCAAACGTCCTTCACGGACACCCTCTTCAAGTCTCATCCCCATATTCACCATTTCAGTGAAGTCTGAGGGAGCACTAGCCACCATTCGCTCATAATAAAATGAGCTAAGAGTTTTCAGAAAAATCTTAGTCATTTCTTTCTCCTCGAGCGGTGGAGTGATCTGCGCTGCAAGCTCTCGCCACCTC
This sequence comes from Lathyrus oleraceus, assembly GCF_024323335.1. Lineage (NCBI taxonomy): Eukaryota > Viridiplantae > Streptophyta > Magnoliopsida > Fabales > Fabaceae > Lathyrus > Lathyrus oleraceus. Next base: position 256,813,907 of record NC_066581.1, read on the forward strand.
TGGGCGTACTCTTTAAAAGTCTCCTTATCCTTTTGCGACATAGACCTGAGTTGATCTCTGTCAGGCGCCATATCGACGTTATATTTGTACTGCTTGACGAAAGCCTCGCCAAGGTCGTTGAAGGATCTGATGTTGGCACTATCCAAGCTCATATACCAACGAAGAGCAGCGCCAGACAAGCTATCTTGGAAATAGTGGATCAAGAGTTGATCATTGTCGGTCTGTGTTGACATCTTCCTGGCATACATGACCAAGTGTGCAAGAGGACAGATGTTCCCTTTATATTTTTCAAAGTCAGGAACTTTGAATTTAATCGGTATTTTCACACCGGGAACCAGACAGAGTTCGGCAGCAGACTTGCCGAATAGATCCTTACCTCTGAGGGTCTTCAATTCCTTCCTCAGCTCAAGGAATTGGTCATTCATAGCATCCATTTTCTCATTAACGTCCGGGCCCTCAGATGGCTCGGAATGATAGATGGGGTCCTCTGCCCTTGGCATGGCGTGCACAATAGGAGGAACAGCAGTAAGGACCGGGCTAGATGCCGGCATGTGAGCAAACGTTGGAGCTGGGATATCAGGCATGAAACCTGGAGGCATACCCCACGGGAACCCGGCTGGCATAGCATTGGGCATATAAGGAACACTGGCGGCAGGCACAGCGGAAGTAGCAACCTCAGAGATCACAGTCCTCTGGACAGGAGTTGCAGGCGGTAGAGCAGGCTGATTCTGAGCAGCGAGAAGTTGCTCCATCAGAGCGCCAAGTCTGGCGACTTCATCCCTCAGTTCACGGTTCTCTTGCTCTAGCTGATCCATTACTCTTGCAGAATTGGCTCGGGTGTAATACCGGTGAGTCAGCTTGTCTTCAAAATAAATGAAGAACACAGAGTTAGGACAAGGAGACCAGAAACAAGGGTACCTGCTTATGCAACATGATGCATGAAATGCTTGTGCAGATGCTTTGTTTTATTTTCAAGGAACCCTTAGGGCATTATTTGCAATATTTTGAGTATTTAAGCATTTGGAATTTCACATGGTGAAATATCTCATTCACTATATTGGACAAAGAAGTACAGCATTTTTTATTATTACAAAGAGAAAAGGAAAACAACATCCTATGGACCCCTATTAGCTCGGGATGCTGGAAGACGAGAAGTGCACAGCTTCTTGATCTCTCTCTCATAAGCTGCTTCCATATCTGCTTTCTCCTTAGCAAGCTGATCATACCTCCTCTTCCAGAATTTAGAAGACTGAGGAAGCAGAGAAGTCCAAGTATCATTCGGATCATCAATCACTCGATGCTCGAGAAACTCAATCAGAGCATCTTTCTCCTTAAGCTGCTGCAATAATTCCTCTTTTTCGCGGATCCAAGCACGCGAAAGGTCTTCCTCTCTCAACTCCTCTACACGTTGGATAGGGAGGGTTGAAGGCCCAGCCACATCCAAAGGTGTAGGTCTCGGATGATCATATGGCATCAGATAAGCGGCAACTCTCTGTCTGACCCAGGAGGTATAAGGCTCCAAAGCAATACAATTCTTCGGGCCTAACTCGTTCCTACTCTTCCTGCGAATACTGCGCCAAGCGCGGACGAATCTGGCTTTCAAGCCTTGGGGATCTTTACCCTCCTGGAAGAATACACCTTCTAATAGAATGTTATGGGGTTTATCCTTTAGGGGGAACCCAAGCTGACGACGTGCAAGTATAGGATTGTAGCTGATCCCACCACATGTACCGAGAAGAGGCACATTCGGGAATTCGCCACAATAATCAATGATCTGGACAGTATCATATATACGGTCGTACCAAGAGATATCATCATTAGTGAGAGACATAAGCCTCTGAGACCACCGTAGACAACTCTTGTTCTCCTTGAAAGCAATTGTCTGCGGCAAGTGCGAAATAAACCACTTGTACAACAACGGTAGACAGCAGACAATGACTCATCCACCCTTCATATTCCTCAGGTGCAGAGAGACATATGCATCACCCAACAAAGTCGGAACTGGATTAAGAACTGAGAAGATCCTAATAGCATTCATGTCCACGAACTTGTCAAAGTTGGGAAACAACACTAAGCCATAGATGAGTAATACAAACAAAGCCTCAAAGGCATCCTCACTCCTGGCCTCTCCATAGAAGGTAGCTTGAGCGGCAAGGAACTTGGAAGAAAAACCCTGAATTCCACCTTTGGTAATCAGATTAGCCCTAATCAGATCTTCATCTATATGCAACAGACTAGCAATCTCTCGGGCAGATGGAATACTCTCTAGGCCACTGAACGGCACTTGATCCAGAATAGGAATCCCAATAATGTGAGAGTACTCTTCCAAAGTAGGCAACAGCTGGAAGTCCGGAAATAAGAAGCAGTGATACAGCGGATCATAGAACTGAGCGAGAGTACTCATCAAGCCCTCATCAACCTGAGTAGTGAGCAGAGGCAGGAGCTTTCCATAACGGGCTTTGAAACCCAAGGGATCTAGTACATACGATGTCAGGTTCCTTAACTCCTTTACATCAGGCTGTCGGAAACTGTACTTCTTCGTATGTCTTTTTGGTCTTTCCATGTCTGAAAATTTTGCAAATAAACCCTTTTAAGTTCCTTGAAAATTTTCTCTTTTTCTGATGACATGAAATGCAGATGAATGCATGAATGTATGAATGCAACAATCACACTCAAGGATCAAGCAAGGCACACCAAACAAAGGTCATGGGAAAGCTCTATGTATCCCTAATATCAATCGTCCATTTTGGTGGATTTAGGTTTTCACCTTATCGACACCCAAGTTCCATTGATATTAACGGTACGTGAACCGGCTCTGACATCCTTAATATCAACCAGCCGCTTTGGTGGATTTTAGGTTTTACACCTGATCCGGGCTCCATTGATATTAACGGTGTCTGAACGACTCAACCATGAATCACGGGTTTGCCGAGAGTCACGAGCATGGAGTCTTGGTTAAGAACCACCCAAAGGGAGTGTACTAGGGTTTAAACCTGCCAGACATGTTCTACCAGAGGTTCCCATAATCATCGTCCCATCTTTCGAATATTATCGGAGGAACGAATACTCGTATTCCAAAAATATTCTCAAGAGAAACTCTTATGAGTGTAGTATCGCGTGACAATCGCATCAGAACTTACATCTGAATGACCTCCGCACTACGTCCTAAAAATAGGCCAAGATGGGTTTGGTAAACTAAGGTCCTTGGCTTCTAAGGCACATGATTGAAAGAATAATGCCTAATCACAAATAACTTGTGTGACATTATCAATCCAACATGACCTCCACCAAGTGAATGGACTCGCAAGTCAACTGGCTAAGGAATACTCCACACCAATCGACAAGACTATGCCATTCTCCTATCCTAGAGTGCACTCGAGTTCGGGTATAGAACTCATCTCACAGAGATCACCAAAGCAAACAACATTTGTATATCAAGCAATTCAAACATTACACTCAATACAGTTATCCCAAATTGTACAAAAATATGTCGAATAACAAATAATAATATATCACACAACAATGGTGAAAAGTTGGCAATACCACCAAGGGTTATGGTCCCCAGCAGAGTCGCCACTTTTCTGTAGCGGTGTATTCGTCGCTATATGATCTATTGATTAAATCATAAGCAAAGTATACAAGTAAATAGAGTCGCCACCGCACTTTTATTTATCCAAAGGACTGGCTAAAAAGCGAACAAAAGCCTAAGAAGTTTTACACGTAGAAAACCAATGAAAAGATCAGAGATCGGGTAAGGGGTAAATTACGCAATGGGAAGGTGTTAGGCACCCATCACGTCCTAGGTACTCCTAGGGAACCTTTTTCACAATTGTTGTATAAGAAAATATTTATTTGTTTTTGACATATTATGCAAACATGAGTGGGATGATGAGAAAAGAATGTACATGTTAATTATTTTTGTGTTCGAACGGATGAACCCGTTGCCTACGTACCTTCCATCAAAGGTAAGGATCAAAACGCCGTAGTTCGGCTAAAAAACTTCCAAAAGTTAGTGGATTCAATTTTAAAACACAAGCTCAAAGGTCTTACGTTACCCACGGGAGAAAACTCAACCTTAAGAAACAACAAGTCCACCATGTGAGAAAAGCTTCAACTTGCTAGAGAGGGGTTAACCCTATAATAAGCAAGGAAGACTTACAATTCAATCAACTAAGGACAAATAGGTGAGATTAATATCAACCAACTAGGGTAAATCAAACCTATAGCTAATGTATGAAAACTTAACAAACATGGACAAAGCCACAAGATCATTTGAATGGGTGAAGTTATTTGGATTATTTACAAAAAGGTCAAAGTATGATTAAAGTCAATTCGAAATGAAGTATTTACAAAAATGAAGCTTGGAAAATCATGGACTTAAGGTCCAAGTTTCTAATTTGGAAAGAAGTGAGAATGTTTGCACAACATGTATATACAAGTTTGAAAAGTCAACAATGTGAAAAGGATTCGAAACAAAAATGGATGGATGATGTGTAAAACTTCCTAGAGGTTTACCTCTTGAAATCATATAGAAGATGATTCAAGTGGGCCCTTTGGAATAAGGGACAAAGCAAGTTAGTAAAATAAAACACGGTGATACCGGATGCCACTCAATGGTCTTACTCCAATCTCACACAAAAGCGGATACCGGATACCAATAAATGGATTTACACCAATCTCCTAAAATAAAACAATGATACCGGATGCCAATAAATGGTCTTACTCCAATCTCACAAAGGCACAACAAAACGAAACATGGAAGTCAACTGCCAATCTATCTGGACTTAGGTTAACCTCCACATATGATCATAGGAAAACAAATGCCAAATTACATGGACTTACAATGAATCCTCACATACAACAACAAGCTCAATCAAAGAGCAAAGAGGATATGAGTGACCAATGAAGTGGTCTTACACTCTATCCCTTCCATGTCATAGGAACAAAAGCCAATCAATATGGACTTACAATTGTCCTCAATGGGAAAACATCAATGTCACAAGGACAAAAGAAATGATCATGCACTAATGGCAAACAAAGATGATAAATGCACAATGGCAAATCAAGTAATCATGTATAAATGAATCAAGTAATCAATCACATAAATTCAAGTAGCACACACTATAACCATTCAATGAGGCTCAAGCAAAAGGGGTAAGGCATTAAAGCCAACTGTAATAGGGTTCAAGTTGCTCTTAACCTTGCCATTGAGGGGCTAAGGTGAAGCAGATTAAAGGATATGAGGGGTGTGCCTCATCACTCTTATCTCTGGTCAGAGAGAGTATTGAATATCAGAAGGTGTGGGAGTTCAGAAAGATGGAACTCTCTCCACATTTTATCGACTCGATAGATCTTGGGTTTGGATCTCAATGCTACAACCATGTAATGGGAGCAAGGAGAAGACTCACAGAATAGTGGGAGATAGGCTACATATCTCTTATATCCACCAATTGCCTCAAATGAGGACTTTTCCTGCTTGGGACAAACATAAACAATCACAAACATCGCCTCTTAAGGAGGACTTCAGACAGTTGCCTGGCTAAGTAACAAGCCAGGTCTTCCAGACTACATGAAGAAGAAGGTGCTATACCTCAATGAAAATGCTATACAAGCAAAGCAATGCAAGTTCTTAAGAGAACTGAGCAACTAAGGGTACCTGAAATCAGTCAAATATAATCAGCATCCCAACATAAACAAAACAACAACATAATGATCAACCAATAATGTGCAATCAAACAATAATGTGCATAGCACCAAGTCCAAGAGAACCAAGCACCCTACAACACAAACAAATTAGTAAACAATGATCAAAGGAAACAACTCAATTATGAATCAACCTCCTTAAGGCATTAGCTTTTTAACCTGAAAAGTCAAAGTCGAGCTCAAACATAAGTAACAAGACCACTAGGACAAGCCTAGGGTCCAAAAGAGGGAAAAATCTTAAAACAGCAAGTAAAACATGATCAAAGTCAAGATGATTCAAATAAGAAGAGATCCCAATTGGTCTCACATCCAAACTATGCACTAATTTTAGTTTATGCACAAATTAAGACAAAGTAAGCAATGTTGCATCACATATGGACAACCAGAATGATTTCAATCAAAAAAATATCAAAACAGCACAGTAAATTCCACAAAAATTATATCCTAAACAGAGGGCATTCAATGAGCTACATATCAATTTTCATGCCATTTGGACTAGTGGAGCTATGTCAATTAAATCAACATGTTAAGGCATGCAAAAACACAACCAAATTAAGTCACAACATGAGTATCAACTTCAATCAATGGTAAAACAGTGAAATCACATGAGAAATGAGTAGGACCAAAGCCAAATGGAAGCTTAATATGTTAGGAAGCACTCCACCAAATTTCATATTTACAGGATTAGGGATGAGGATTTGCCAACATATGTAAAAATGTTACACAAGCAAAGCCCTAAAAATGCTAAGCAGCAATCAAAAATCCTAATCAAATAGAAAATGGATCAATTGAATCCACAAAAATTCATGTTGAAAGTTAACATATACAAGTCATCTCATGCAAAAAATCAGGACCATTGGCCTAAGGGAAGCATGGAAAATTAATTCATGAACTCAGCATAGCATAGTGTGACACAAACTGTCACACTCAAAAAGAAAAAATCATATCTACCAATCCAGAGATCCAAAAATCACAAATGATATACCAAAATCTCCAGAAATGTGTCAAGAATCATCATATGAAATTTCATTAATTTTGGATAATGTATGAGCATTTGGTGATTAAAATAGTAAAACACATGAATATTACACACATGTCAAAAATCAATAAGCCAATAAAAAATTCTACCAGGCACAACTTAAGTTTCTATGCCTAAAAAAAAGTAGATTAAAATTGGAATCTATCAAAAAAAGTCCCACCTAATTTGGGCTAAAAATGAATTTTATATGAATTTTTTAAGATTTGTTAAATTAATTGAATGATTATTTAATGGTTTTATATGAATTAATTGAATTAAATTTAGTGAGTAGCAGTAACGTGAATTAATTTAGCCTTGCCAAAACGACACATGCTTCACTTATGACGTGGCGAGGTCTGGTTGGTTGGATTAAGTGGGAAACGGAATTTCAAAATTGCACATCCTGGAAGCAGATCAAGCGCGGCAATTTCCAGAACTGCACCGTGTTCTTCGCGGTTCTTCAAGCTCTTCAAGCGGCAGCTTCGGTCCAGAACAATCTTGCACCAAAATGCGCAAACGATATACCGATTTCTTCCTCTTCCAACATAGATCGCGATTATGGCAACGAAAACGTATAAAGATTAACGTACGAAAAGATCTAATCGAAAGAAGTTTCACACGCAAATATTCGGATCAACATATCTAGCTCAATACTTAACGGAATCGCGCGATTCGAAGTGCAGTTTGTTCTATGTCGTGAGATCTATCTAAACCACATGCTGATTTCAAGAATCGAAGAGTTCGAATTTTTACCTTCTTGAAGTGCAGCTCGTGATTCAGTGTTTGTTTCGCTTCGATTGATGAAAACAGATGAAGTATGTTGCTTAGGAAGGTGTATGGTGATGATCTTTCAGCTCAAGAACGCACGAATCAAAGGATCTTGCCAACTGCCATTGAAGAAGAAGCTTTGCACAGCTGGAGTTTTGGACGGTTTTTGCTTCAATTTGCTACAAACAGAACTCTACTATCACCTGCAAATGAAGATTCTACCAAGAATTCGCAGAAACAATAGTGAATTATTGAAGAATTGATGAAAAAGTGTATGTGGAGATTGGAGAAAAAGTGAGAGAATTTGAGAGTTTTTTGGATGAATCTGAAAAAATGATTATTGGTTTGAGTTTCTGTTATAATTAGACTTATATACCATCGCCTAATCCACCTCATAATCATGATTAGCAAAAAATGATAGTTAGTGAAAAATGCACATGTAAGCAATTTGGCATTTTTGCCCTTGGAGAGTTCCATGCAATGTAACAGTGATTTTTCAATTTGAACAAGTCATAATTTCCATTTAGAAGCTATTGGAATTGGTCCCATGCCAAAATTCCATGTACTTTGAGTTTTGGACCATTTTGCCCCTGCACTTTAATTGGTTCACTTAAAAAATGACCTTTTTATGTGAAGGTTTTTGAAAAAATGTGATGATGGATTATGAAAGTACATATCAAATGTGGTTTGCTCAAAGAAAAACCATCCAATTTGGACATTCCATGTGAGAGTTATGCCACTTTGAATTCGGGCATTTTTGGAAAATGATTGGACCATATCTTGCTAACCACACATGGGAATTGAGTGTTCTTGGACTTTTTGGAAAGGTGAGAACAAGATCTTCAACTTTCATGTTGGACAAAATTCCATTTGAAGCTTTCTTGGACACGTAATATTTGGGAGAAAAACTTTCCATTTTGGGCCGGTGAGAATTATAGGTCATTTCCAATCTTGGAAACTTTTTGTCTGACCTCAAATCCTTCAACCTTGATCTTTGAAATGTCAAATGAGACTTGTATGGACATGAATGAGGTCTTTCTAACCATCTCACACCTTCCAATCCCTGATTAAATGCACAGTTGACTACAGTTGACTTTTGTTGACTTTTCTTGACTGGGCCATGTTCTGATGAATTCCAAGCCTCTTTCAATTGAGATCTTGATTCAAAATGATATCACAAGTTATATGAACTCTTGATGAATGATCATGGTGTCCAAATTCTTCAAGAATGGTCACCATCTAGCTCAATAGCTGATTTTGACTGTTTTGACTGATGATTGCTTCAGCTGCAAGAAACAAGGTTAGATGACAATATTTTTGTACATTTGGTTAGTAAACATATGAAAAGCAAAGATATACCAATGCAATACATGTTTGGTGATCAAGAATCACACTCAAAAGGTATCCCACCCACTAGGAGGGCAGCTAGGGTATGCAATGATCCTTGAGGCCATGATATGATATGATATGGGCCATGAGGGATCTTAGGGCCAAAATTGGGGTCTTACAACGTGCCTATGTTAGGATTATACAATCAACCAAATTGAATCAATATATTTCATGGAATCGAATTAAGCATACAAGAACACAAAATATCATTGAAAGGAATTAAACTAAAATTAACATTATAATAATCTCAAGTTTTGGAACCTAAATTACGGCAGATCGAATCGGAGGGATTAGTTCTCCATGGAATTCGTACAAGCTTTCAAATTTTCGTGAATAGTGATACCGTCTACTGTTTTTGGCTGCTTAGGTTATAGGAAAAGTAGAATAAACCTAATTTGGTCAAAACATAACCCAGACCCAAACTAAATAACCTAACACAAAATATAAATCTAGTGCTGAAGGCTTCAACGGATTTTTCAACCATGCTACCGTCCGAATTAGCTTCTGACTTCTTCATGAAAGTCGTAGCTCTTTCTCTTAGCTTTCCAACGATTGGTAGCATGCCTCGATCGGATACTCTTAGCTCCAGTTATGAATTTATTCGTGCGGACTATTAATGCTGAAAATAAACTGCGAAAAACAAATAAGTGTAAAAATAAGATAAATTATAAAAATACATTAAAAGGGAAAAATAATCAAACTAAAAAATGGAAATGCATAAGTATAAATATAGAAGAATATGCATTAAAATGCACTGATCAGTGATGAATTAGTAAGAATGGAGCATGGGTTTAATTAAATCTTGTTGATATGAGTTCAGTGATGTATATTATGTAGGGATTGGCCCTCCGCCGTCGTCGGAGGCAATTTATGACGCGACGGAGGAGAGTTCTGGCCACAAGGTTAAGAGATAATACGTTGGCTTCCGAGCGTGTGAAATGATAGTGGATTGAACACTGATTCCCTCTTCGTTCCCTCATGAGTTTGATTTGGGCTCAATCAACTCTAGGCCCATTGCAAATTCGTTTTTTCACCCCTAAACTCACTAAGTGCACCCCCTGTAGTCATGAGAATATGACTTGGGACTTGGAGCTCCCCTAGACTATATTTTCACAGTTTGCACCTCAGAAGCATTGAACACACCCTCAACCAACAATACAAGGCGAGTGCGGGCCTGTCTATGGGCATGCGCCCTGGATCACATTTTAGACTCTCATTTCAGCATTATACCCCCTTCCCATTTGTTCCTATTACTATTACTTTCTTTTTGTGTTTTATTTTATTTTATTCATTTTATTCTTTGCTTGATAATCTTTTAGTATATTTTATGCTTTAAAAAAATAATAGAAACATTGTTTTGTTTTGCTTAGAAAAATAAAATGATTAGTAATTAAATTTCAATTAGATTTAATTGGATTTTAATTACTTTTGAAAAATACTTTGAAAATTTATTAACCTAAAGACTAATTGGGTTTTGATCACTAACCCACTTTTAAAAAATTTAATTCACCATGTTAGAATTTAACTACTTGTATGTTAATTTTTAATTAAGTTTGTTGGTTAATATGCAATATGGTTTACATTAGACTCTAATCCTTTTCTGATTGAAAATCCTTTGATCATGACGATTCTATTTACATGTGTGCTTCATTTTGTTGCATGGCTTTAGACCTAATTTCTAACTAAAATCCATTAGAATTAATCTTTTGCGTCCATTCTTAATTGCCTTGTGAATCATGATCATAATCATGAATGTGCTTGATTTTACCATTGCCACTTGATTGACTTTAGGGCATGGTACTATTGTATGGTTGTATGAGTCTTTATCCCATTTCTTATATGGTTTATAATTCATCCCTCCATTTTGGTTTAAATGTCCCTCACTCCCGTGAACATATAATAGCGTGTAATTTATATTTTTTACCACTTTCCTTTGCATATTAACTAACAAGATAAAATCAAAATGATAAAAAGAACATTTTCAAAAGAATAAAATATACTTGATCCAACTCAAGTGCTTTTTCAAAATCAAATTCACTTGAAAGCAACGTGAGTGCTTGATCCAACGTCAAGTATATCTTCCATCTCATTCTCACACTTCCATATCACTCTCATTATCACACATTTTACAATTCAAAAATTTCAAACACTTGATCCAACGTCAAGTGATCTTTTAAAACATTTTCACAATAAATTAGAAGGAAAAATATGGGGTGTACGTACTTGTGCACAACATTCTCAAGTACTTGGGTTGTCGGTCGTACCTAGCTTGTGGCTCGATGCTTGACTTCTATTCAAAACACTTAACAATAAAATGAGTTCAATTAGGTACTCTGAGAGTGAAAAGAGTGGTTAGGATGTCACTGTCCTCTCAACTCCCAAGTATTCTGATTGTCGGTTGTACTTAGCCGGTGGTTAGATGTTTGTCTCCCTCTAAGTACTAACGATTAAACTCTCCAAACAAATTTCATAAACAAAAACTTTCAAGATGAAAAAGAGTGGTTAGGATGCAACTATCCCCTCAACTTCCAAGTACTCAGATTGTCGGTCGTACCTAGCTTGTGGTCTGATACTTGTCTCCACTCTAAAATCAACCGCAAATCATCAAATCCAATTTTTCTCCTTAGGGAATTCAAAACCTTTTCATAAAGGACATGTTATTTTCGTTCTACCATGAACGATGCTTAAGCCTCCCATGCGTGAGCATACAAGTAACCTTTAACTGATAGAATATGATCCAAGCGCATCCATTCTATCACAAACAAACAAATGCTTAAGTCTCCCATGTGTGAGCATACAAGCAGCGTTAACTGCTAAAACGCAGATGTTAACATTGTTCACTAAAACAACTAACCAATGCATCTGTATTTTCTACTCAAAACTACGGAGCTCTAATTTCCTTATTGCACTATAAGGATACGTATGCACAGGATTGCGAGATCTTGGCGAACATACTAATTTAAAATTTATTTTTTCTCCATTAACCATTAGCAAGTAACCTTCAGATAACAACAACACATATGCACATAGAACAAGCAAAGTGGTTCTCGTTGAGTACAAATGATATGAGGGGTGCTAATACCTTCCCCTTGTATAACCGATTCCTGAATCTGCTTTTGGTTGCGACTATAATTCTTTTGGGGTTTTATTGATATTTTCCCTTTCATTTGGAATAAATAAAATCCAGTGGAGATTTTGTATTTTTTACAGCACGACACCAGGTGCGGAGTTTATCACAACAATAGAATCTAAGGAATAGGGACGAATGGTTGTTGTAATTATCTTATTAATTAATAACATTTAAAAGTAGTTGCATTATGCCAATTTTTTGTTTTGTTTAGAGAGGATGTCACTATGGGAATTTTTTAAACAATTTTTTTAATGGAATTGGTTCCAAATTGTTTCGTTGAGTTTTGAATGATGAGCTCCCACGAGTGACCAAAGAATTGACCCAAGTTGAATCGATTATCAATTATCTTGGTTAGTTTATGTATCTTTTTAATCTTCCAAATTGAAATTGAAAGTTTCCCTTACTTAATTTGATCAAGTAATGTTGTTGATTCTATTTTAATTTTTTTGTAGCTTTCCTTTAAGTTCTAGCTAAATTAGTCGATTATAGATAGTTTCCTTTGATATGTTTGATTGTAGAAAAAATGAAACTATTTTATTATGTTGACTTATGTACTTGTATGTTTAACTTTAGTATAAATGGTTTTCAAAGACATGAAAATACATGAGGTTATAGTTATAAGCCAAAAGTCAACAATGACAGATAAAAGAATGTTGTAAAGCAAACTAAGAAAGAGAGCGAAAATTTGATATATCAATAAGTAATTATAACACAATATTATTTTTCATTATATGATGTTGCTTATTATGACATTCCATAGGATGATTTTTATAAACTAAAACATCAATGTGTGCTATCAAGATCCAGGATTATGTTTCATGATTTAGTGATAGTTGGTCTCGTGCAGTGTGCACTACTTTATCTTAGAACTATAATCTAATTGTTTAATTTTTGTAAATTTGTTGGGAAAATCGTGCAAATAGATGTATAAGAATGTTATTTTGAAAAATGAGTATCAACCTTCAAATAAATGTGAAGCACCATACACCAAATGTGAGGATGAAATGGATCACCTTCATGTTATCAATCCAAAGATAATGGAACAACAAGTGTCGTCTACCGTCTCTCACGTAAGAGACTATAAAATTTGTTTTTTTTTTTTTAACTATTGAGCGGCGGTTTAAAATCGTCATAAATTTTTAGTGATTATTTTGTGATGATTTAAAATTGTCGCTAAAAAGTTAAAATCGCCAAGATAGAGTTGTCGGACTTACTTTGAAAAAATCGTATAGAAGAAACATAGTTGATATATTGTTTTTACCATGCTAAAAGAGCTTGCGTGAGCTCATAAAAAGATTTACCTTGAAGGCGGACATGATAAGGATGCTCTGGATCCTTATAACCTTAGGGTTGATGCGTGTATATAATTTCTTTGAGTTCACCATTAAAAAAAAATTCTTCACGTCTAATTGATGAATAAGCCATGCTTTAGGTAGAAAAATAAAGAGTATAATCCAAATAGTTATAGGTTTAACCACAAAGTTTATGCAAAAAAAAATTATCTTTTAATTTTCCTGGAAATTAGTAATAGATTACTACTTTAATATAAATGTAAAGTGCTGAGACATTAAAAGCATAAAGGTAAAAGACACAAGATTTTTACTTGTTCCCCTTATCAATCAGGGTATAATTAGTCCCTCTACTCCTTAAAGGATTTTCTATTATGATTAGATTTTTGTATAAGTATTCAGTAAGAAATTCTTACAATTTTCTATTACATAAGCAAAATAAAGAAACATACTTCCTTTTATAACGTGTCACCACAAATTTGGTGATTAAGTTACAACACAAACTTTGAATGATTTAGAATAATGTTGGTCTTGGAATGATTCTGATTTGTATAAATTGTTCTTCTTTTTTGTAAATTACAATCCAAACTATTGCACTTTAAATGCTCAGAATATTCTATAAAACTTTTGAATAATTTGAAAGATATGCAAAAAGTTTCATGACCTTAAAATGAATGAACACTCAGAAAATGTGTTTGAATTGAATAAAAAATATTTTTAGAAAGAGGTGATTTGAGATTATGATGTATAAACCTTTGCATACATCATTAGACACCTGTTTGAAATGATGTATGTGTTTAAAATTGATCCATAAAGCCTTGCAACATTTTTTAATGAATTCTTATATGTGAAAAGGTGCAACTTTTGATCTCGTAATCGATTATGACTTTGCAGTAGTCGATTATGACTTACAACATTTAGGGAAATTTTGAAATTTTAAAACTCGTATTCGATTACGACCTTGCTGTAATTGATTACGACCATGTTAGAATTGCAACATGCGATTGTCTATGGCTAGGTTTCATGTGGTTTCAAGCATAATGATGGTAGAAGCTTTTAGATGAAGAGGTAGATGAATTTATGATCATATTAAAGTAGTATAACTTGAATTGCAATATGTACCTTATTCATGGTTAATTAATTTGATTCTTCATTTTGATTTCCAAGGCTCAACCTTCTTAATCATTAATCTCTTTAAATTTTTTCTTCTTTGATAATTTTTGTCTTCACCAAAACTAATTTAGATAGAGGATAGACATCTTCTTCATAATATCCCCCTTTTGATGATGACAAACACTTTGGACTTATGTTGTTGATAAGATTTGAAAAATCTCCCCCTTTGATGCTAAATCTTGTAATCATAAAATCTTGTTTAAACCAGAAGACCACAACACATCCAACTTTTATCCCCCTTTTGATATTATCAAAAATAAGAAAAAAAATGGTACCAAACAACCATATAAATAAGCATAGATACATTCATAGCATTCATAAAGATCATGTATTAATACAAATGACAGTACAAACGTATTTTTAAGATGAAAAACTCAAAAAATACAAAGACAAAACAAAAGTTATACAAGCTAAGCATCATGATTTTCATAAATATTCTCCATAACCGGTCATTTCTAGTTGTTCTATCATATATCAGAGGACTTACCTTTCGTTAGGAGCATCAACAAAACCAACACCCATCTCATGTCTTAAATCGGTCACCATTCTTTGTACACAAGGAAATTGATCCATGATCGTTTGGTTCAATGTGATTTGAGGCTCAAGGATCGGTTTGAAAGATAAGTCATCCATAGGTGGGGGTAAAGTATCACTTTTGTGAATGAAAAGTTTCTTAATTTTATCCTAGAAGACACCCATTTTTCTTAACACACTTTTATCGATCAAGCTTTCTGATTCCTTCATTCTCATATTAAATTCTCCTATTAAATCAACATTATTGAGAGCAAGAATCTTACTGATATCATGAGCATAAGGTAATCCAGTTGTTTTTGCATGGGCTACAAAAAAAATTGTTTTCACAATATATGCCCAATTCAAAGGAATGTTGTTCTTTAGAGCAAAAAAAAATTGAAGCTTGAATTCACTTACTTTGGATTAATTTGATGCTTTGGGACAAATGCATAACTTATAAAATAGTGAATAGCCTATCTTCTAAGAACATGTTTGCGATATAAAGAGTGTGTTTATTTTTAAAAGAGCCCTGGTCCAAACTTTGTTTTTTAGAAAGAATTTCTTCCTCTGATAACTGACACAAGAATAAGTAAACTTGTCTCTTGTTAAAATTTTACCATACACGTGTTGTTTCTGGGTGAATTATAGAACCATCACTAGGGAGGTCTAAAACAAGTTCCTATTAGTGCCAAATATAGTGTAATATGGACCCCTTTTACCCAATAACACATGTTGTTTCCTTATAATTTCAGGTTAAAATGAATGACTCTTATTAGATTAGGGTAAATATCACCAGAGAACTCTAAAAAGGTCTTTAATTCATATGTTCTAAGTAATTCAGGAAATGAAAACTCGGAAATTCAGAACAATCGTCGTATTTTGGTGTAAACATTGGCCCCGTCTGGAATTTTCTGTGAACAAATTAATTTTCTCTTGAAAAGCAAGTAACCTAAATAGGTTCAAATTATTTATGCTTGAATGTTGATCTTTAATTTTTCCTGGTGAGGGGTATTTTAATCTTATGATAGATTGAGAGGTTGTGGTGGTTCTAGAGGAATTGGGTTCTTAGATATGAAAGTAGAAGAGGTTAGGGTTTCGATTGATCTTGGTGTGTTATATTTGAAAACCATATAACATAAAATAAATTTCTCAAAATAAATTGAAAGATTCAATATATTGATTTAACCGCATGCTCGTAATCAATTACATACTTACCCGTAATCGATTATGACTTTAAAAAAATTGAATTTGGCCAAAATCGCACACTCGTAATCGATTACAGGTTATTCGTAATCGAATATGACCCTTAAAATTTTGAAATTGTTTATTTTTTATGATGTACACATGTACTAAACCAAATTTTAACACATAATAACATACATACATATTAAATGATAAGTAATATCTTGATTTAATCAAAGAGTATGTACATTGTTACAAATGAATCTTATGAGAAATTTTGAGATGATTGATGAAACACGTGACTTTCTTTAACATTATCATACCAATACACATGTGTAGAAGATGAATGTATCTCAAATTTCATTCTCATATAGAATTCCAAATTCTCTTCTCATTTTAAAGAAGGGTTCCTTGGTCAAAGGCTTCCTAAAAATATCGGTCAGTTGATCATGAGTATCCACAAATTTGATTTCAACATCTCCTTTAAGAACATGATCTCTTAAGAAATGATGCTTGATGTCTATGTTGCTTCATTCTTGATTGCATAACTGTGTTTTTTACTTAAATTTATGGCACTTGTGTTATGACACTTTAGAGGAATGCATCCTAGTTTTAAACCACAATCGCACATATGTTTCTTTAACCAAAGTACTTGCACACAACAACTTCCAAAACTAATATATTATTCTTTTCTGCAGTACTTATGCTTTCTTTTTACATGACCAAGAAACTAGTTCATTTCCTAAAATGTGACATGTTCCACTTGTGATTTTTCTATCACTTTTGTATCCAGCATAATCAGAATCAGAATATTCAACCAAATCACATAGAATACCTTTTAGATACCATAAAACCACATTTGTGGTTCCTTTAAGATATTTCATGATCATTTTAACAGGACAACGCGAGATTCTTTTGGATAATCTTGACAACAAACACATACACAAACATTAAACATTATGTTAGGCCTACTAGCAGTAAGAAAAAATAATGAGCTTTATGAGCTTTCTAATCTCCTTAGCAAATTATCTCCACAAATTATTATCTTACTTTGGATTGCCCATACTAGTTGAAAAGAGGAGTTTGGAAGAAGAGGAGTGTGAATTTGTTGATAATGCAAATCTCCTCTTTAAAGACTGACCGAGTTAAAAAGTAGTCATTTTTTATCTTAGTGTACCAATAGATGAAGGAAAGATAAGTTGGCTTTGGTCTTCATGCACGTCTTCCCAGTTCTGCTCCCTACTTATCTGTGTTCAGTTGTCAAAACCAAGATTTGACCATCTTGAAATTTTAAGATGCTTTTAACAAACATACTAGCCTAATTTTTTAAAACATTTCTTTTACTAAAGGGAAGTAAAGACTGATTTTAACACATTTTTTATTCATAATTACTTTTTATCCCATACATTTTTTCTCTTCAGGCTCTTTTCTTTCCCTTATCTTTTATATCTTTTTGTTGATGACAAAAGGGAGAGGGATGATAGCGTACTTAAGCACCTGAATCTGATGATTATTCTATTATTGCTTAATATAATTTCTGAAAATTAAAATTATTATGTTGTTAAAGGAATTTAATTAACTTGGATAGGACTTAGGGGGAGCTTATAAACCCCACCCTCTGGACCATCAGACTCAGGGGAGCCTACAAACCTCCGACCTTGAAGTCAACATGTTAATTAAATTAACAACCATTATTTTTAAATACTATTTTTTGTCATCATAGAAAGTGGGGAGATAGTTGGAACAAAATTGGTTGATACCATATTCCTAAGGGTTTTGATGATAACAAAGTATTTAAAGAATAATTAAGCATTCTAACATTTTTTCAAGTATGCAGGATTATATGATTAAGAAAAGATGAATAGAAGCCTGAGGAATCTACATCTGAAGATCAGACTCTGACTCTTAAGATCCCTTCTGAAGACTGTAGCTCTGATGGAAGATTCATACTCTAAATAAGTCAACTATGAAGAAAGTCAGCCTCTGGTGACCCAAACATTTAAACTTCAAAATCCAAGAAGTGGACTCTGAAGTGATCAACCTCTAAAGAGTGAAGTCTGAACAAAGTCAACCTCTGAAGCAAAGTCTCTTCAATCGAGGCAACTCTGACAGACTCAGAGACATTTTGATCACGTGAAGACTTAAGGAAATATCTCTTTATTGATTGTATGAGCTTCAACGAATAATTCCTCTTGTAGAAAGATGTTTACATGATGTGTCTAATTAAGTACAAAGGTTATCCAACCTTTTGGTGAAAGTCTTCAACGTATCTTTTCTCCCTCTCTAAATAAGGAGCTACATACCTGAAGAAGAAGACTACCACACTACAATACACTACACCACAAGACTCTGAATAATGACATTCAAAATAAGCTACCCTATCAAAATTGTTAGACTTAGAACATCTTAAAATTGTGTATATTTTAGAAGTTCTTAAGTCTTAGAGTCTTTCTAAGTTGTATTGTGTCTACACCTCTGATTGTATATCAAGTATAGTTATTTACTCATATCTCTTAAAACTTTTTTATAGATTCATAAATCTCTTGCTTTAGTGCTTGGTCATTTGAAATGTCTTACTATGAGTTTGAGCAAAGGAAGTCTTTAGCTTGTGTGCTAGAGCAAGGAAGTTTTGAGCTTTTGTGCTTGAGCAAGGAAATCTCAAACTTGCGTGTTTAAGCAAGAAAGTCTTTTACTTGTATGTATAAGTAAATAAGTATCTTGATTGTATGCTTCAGTATTTGTAATCAATTTGGTTATAATAGAAATCCCTTGGAAGTACAAGGGGATAGGAGTACTCTCAAGTTGTTAGAGGAACTAGGATAACTGCTTATGTATCTTTCTTTACTTTACTTGCTTCTGAACTATATTCTGCTGCTATCATTTATTTACCTTTGAGTTAGATTCAGTTGCATAATTTGATAAAGATATTTAAGAGTTCATACTCTAAGTGACTCTGAATCGAGTGTTCAGAATCTGATTTAGATCTTTCAGAAGTTAAAGAAGAAAATGTTTGAGAAAAGCCAATATAACTCAACCCCCCCCCCCCCTCCATTTTTTTTTGTTTTCCTCACCTTCAATCCATCATAAGGAGAACCAAAAGAGAAGAATCATAACTCAAATGTACATAAAAAAGGTCCTGGAAGATAGGCTAATGGATAAGGAGGCTTAGGACGTACTTAATTGAAACAAAAAATACGGTGTGTCAATGAAGGAAATGGATCCCATTATTGAGGTACCTCATCACCATCACGGGGAAATGATGATGAATAAATACTAGAAAACACTAAAGATGGGATGGATAACCATATTATAATTATCAAGATGAAGGTTTGAGAGATTGAAACTAAACATGGGAGGCTAGATAAGCCCTTCCTCCCCTACCCCCTTTAAGAGATGACAGTGTCATCGCCCCCTGCTCAAAATAAACAAGCAAAACATCATCCCATGGTCCATAAAAAAGGAAGAGGCCAAAGGAGAAAATAGTACAACCTCTTTTAATTGGCACCATCAATGAGGAACCAATTCTAAGAGAGTTCTAACTTACAAGGATGGAAGAGTATGATAGAAATATAGATCTAGAAGAGCGACAAACTTAGTTTAATTCCAAGATAAAACTTTAGAATGCACTTGATGCCTTGAAGTGAAAATAGATTAGTAAATTCATGGAAACATTTAGCACAAATATTTGTATCTAGGTTTACCACAAGATACATAACTAAAATAATCCTAACATGCCTATTCACTCTTAAAGAAAAATAAAATGAATCACTCAATTCATTTATGGTCCACTTTAATGAAAAATATATCATATAAATAACATGAATTCAATAATGCACACTATAATAGTAGGCTTGAAACTAGTGACTTTTTTCTAATTGTTTGGAAAAGATACCTTTCCAGACTCTATACAAAATTATAAGAAGACTAAGGGGATACTTAACAATAAAGGATGTAGTTGTTGGCAAAAGAGGAGAATACAAGAATTCACCATAAAATGATTTATACTAGAGTAATTCATAAGACAGAGGAAGAAACTATCAAGACAATGATTGAAAGAGATAGTATTTCAAAAACTTCAGCTTTTAATAGAGAAGGCTCATAAAAATTTTAGGGATGTATATGACTTCAGCTTAATCAAACTCCCTCACTATAAACAATGAAGGTTGAATGTGTTAAGGAAAAATATTTTTTGATGTTTTGAAGATAACAAACTTTTATATAAATAAAAATAAGATTATGATTTTATTTGTTATTTATGTGCTCTTGAGTGGAAACAAATAAGACATGTATGTATAAAGTTGATCATCAATGAGATGGAAGAAGCAATGATTCTCAAGTTTATTATTAAGGTAATTACAAGAGAACAAAAAAAATTTGATTAAAAGAAAACATGTTATTTCATGTTTGAGTATCAAGAAAATATCTTAAAGGCATTATCGCACTTCTCCACTATCAGCAAGGATAAGTTTGTGAATAAAAGGGCAGTTCTGTAATTTCACTTAGAAGAAGAGTATCAAGATCACATTATGTAAATTTGCATATCACAAATTACACTAGAATGACAATATTGTAATTCAGATTATATACTCAGGACAACATGGTACCATTGAATCATAGAGTATGAAGAAGCCTATAAATATCTATTCTCATTTCTCCAAACTACTAATTCATTTTAAGAGAATTTCAAAGAGCAAAAAATCATCATTCATCATTTCCACTAAAATCGTATTCTTAGAATCAAGGGTCTTCATTTCTAAGAATATTTGTCATTAAACCATATTCTCTCAAATAGTTCTTTGTTGAGGAAATGCAAATCCAATACTCTTTAAATCTTACCCAAACATTCAAATAAATTCTTAAGTGAAATAAAAACTTTCATATCATTCCAAAATTATTCTCTTTTAAAATCATTTACTTAGAATCAAGAATCAACATTTGGAAGAGTACTTACTTAAAATCAGGACTTTTGAATATTCATTTATTCATGAAATTATGAATCCAATACTCAAATAAAATTTATTATATCTTTGTATATCAGCAAGTTACTTTGAACTTGTATGATAGTGTAAGCCTATTTAAGCTTCATTACCAACATTATAAGTCTGGTGAGGCTAAAGAAAATAAATCTTAGTGTAAGAAAAAGATCAACAGATATTGATAATTAATTGGAAAACCTCACGAAATATGAGGACTAGAGTAGCCAAGTTTAGTGAACCAAGATAAATATCTGTGTTGTTCTTTCTTAAACTATTTTCTTTAAAGCTTACTTATTTATACACATTTCTCGCACTACAAACACTTTAATCATTGATTATTTTCACATTTTATTTTTGTAAAGTTTGTTTCATAAATTAAAAGCAAGATTTTAAATAACTCGGTTTCAAAAGTTCAGCATATATACAACAATGTAAAAATGAAATGAAATAATGCATGTCAACAGCATAAAAAATCTGGATAATCTACGTATACCGCCCGATGTAGGATAAAAAGTCCGACGTCCATGAGAATAAAGGTATATAGAGTCTATGATTTTCTGCAAAAAAAACCCATATCCCCCTCACAAGTAGGTTCTAGTCTTCAAAGGTAGTTCCTAGAAGGTTCCTAGAGTCATTGACTCGAAATGAAAATACCATGCCATAGTGAATTCTCATAGGACAAAAGTAATTCCAAGTGAATCTAGTCTGGTTGTGGCTCTCGTGATAACCCAACACGCGAAACACGGGTATACACGACTATCCATAAGTATATCATGTGTATGTACTCAGCTCGGGTATAGAGCTTCTCTCATGTAGCATAACCCTAACCCAACAGTGAGTATAACATATATCTAGTATAAATAATATTTAAAGCGATAAAAAATGCAATAAATAAAGCGAGTAAAGCATGAGGATAAACACCTTGAGCAAGCTAATAAAGCAATCAAAACTAGGCTCGACTCCTTTTAGCAACTATGAAGTACTCCAAGTAGTAGAGTATCCCCAACAGAGTCTCCAGATGAAGCTATCGGAAATATACCCAAACACTACGCACGCTCGAACATACAACAGAATCGCCATCAAACTTTATTTATTCCCGAAGGAAAGGGAAAACATCGATAAAACCTAGGGAAAGAGATAACTGGGTAAGGAAATAGGTTATGCAAGGGGAAGATATTAGCACCCCTCATATCCGTTTTACTCAACGGGAACCGTTTTGATTGTTCTTGCTCGAGTGGGTGTTATATCTAAGGTTTACCCGCGAAAGAATAAGGGAACATAATGGAATAGATAGAGTGCTCGGTGAGGATTGGGGCCCTCATGCCTACGTATCCTTATAGTATAATAAGGAATTCAAATATTTGTAGTTCACATAATTATTGATGGGAGGTGAAAAGAAGTTATGATAAAGGTATGGTCTGAACCAATGGATTCTATGATTTGAACTCCAAAAAGGGATGAAATCTGAACCCAAGAGTAAAACTAGGGTGAACCATATGTGGGGTATCCGGAAGCGTTATATATGGTATGGCCGAAAACAAATAGAATTAAGTGTTTGGTTTTGTAGCACAAACATCTCTTGGTTCACAAGCTAACCCAAGATGGATCTTAAAGAGATAGTGTGTTTGGCTCAAAGATAACGGTATATCACATGTAGTGAATGATTAAATGATTGAAGGTAGATGATGATTCATGAAATATATGAATGGTGCCCTAAGTTGGAAGAATAATTAGGATTGTGCTTGCCAAGGGTTCGAAGCCTTGTTTTCTCATAGTGCAATGAGAAAGTCAAAGCATTCGTAGTTCATGGAACCACGAGAACAAGGAGAGAGATTGATAGTGATGAAAAGTATGACTTGTACCAACAAAATGATGGAAACAACATATGTTTGCCTAAGCAACATGGACTGATAAGACAAACACACTTTCAAGGGTTAACTGTAGTGGAAACAAAGAGAGAGGTGTTTGCCTAAGAAACATGGACTGATAAGACAAACACAACTTCAAGGGTTGGTTGCAGTGTTGTTAAGTACAGGGAATAATATATCACTGTTGGGAGCAAACGGTTTGAAACCAAAGAAGAATGGTATTAGATCCATGAATGAATAAACTCTGAACCAAAGAGTAAACTGGAATCTTAGCCAAAAAATAAGGAATAAAGTGTTTGGTTTTGTAGCCAAACATGTCTTGGTTCACAAGGTGGACTGCTGCTATATCGTCATAAAAGGATGTGCATGGAATCCAAGAAAAAGTGATATTTGATCTCAAAAAGATGGTATTTATTGATGAATGGAGAAATAATAAATAGGGTAGCTCATGGAGAATCTGAATCCTCAGGCATATGTATTCTCACCGTGCAATGAGAAAGTCAGAGTTTTCGTAGTTCAGCCTACTAGGGCTGACAGCAAGAAATTATTGAGGCAAGAGAAATGATATATTGATTGCCAGGGTACACAACCCTTCGAGCCAGAAAAAGGAGTGCCAAGGTTCACAACCTACTAGGCAAAGAATCATTACCAGAGTCTATAACTTCTAATGGTAAGGAGTTGAATTTCCAAAGTCTATAACCCCAAAGACAAAGAGAACAAGTGCCAGAGTCCATAACTCTCAAGGCAAAGGAAAGCACTGCCAAGGTCCATAACCTGATAGGCAAGGGGATTTCCAATAGTCCATAACTCTACAAGGCTACTCAAAGAGATTATCAAGGTCTATAACCAAGTGTCAAAGTCTATAACTCCATAAGCACATAAAGAGTTTGCCAAGGTCCACAACCTCATGAGGCAAGAAAAGGTTACTAAGGTTTATTAACTCAAAGGCAAGAAAGGTTGCCATGGTCCAAAACTTAACAGGCAAGAAAAGGATGCCAAGGTCTAAAACCTAACAGGCATGAAGGATTTCCAAGGTCCAAAACCTAACAGGCAAGAAACATTGAATTGATTGAAAGAGGGTGTACAACCATAAGGTGTTGATAGCAACAATGCTTCATTATTGAAGTGTTGAATGATTAATGGTTGCTTGAATAAGACTTGTCAATTATATAATTCAAATTGCACTAAAGTCTATGAACAAAGGTGAATACCTTAAGCAACTGGATCATTCGTTCTGTACCCAAGGATACCCTAGACAATGATAGGAATTCTCCACTCTCATCATTATTTGTTACTTAAGGCTCATGGCATACAACTTGAATCAGAATTGACAAGTTGCTGATAAGAGATCCTGATGATTGATCTTGATGATGCAATGTTATCTGTTATAGAAGAATACTTAACAATCATTTTATTAGAATTGTGCTAAAGTCTATGAATAAAGGTGAATACGATGAGCAACTGGGTCATTCGTCTTGTACCCAAAGATATTCAGAATGAGTTAATGGAATTATCCACTCTCATTCATTCTTTACTACTTAAGACTCGTGGCACACAATCTGAATTATGATTGACAAGTGTTGACCTTTATTGTGCTTAAGAAGTAGTCCACTTTGTTAACTGTGCTTGACTGTCATTGACTTTAAAGTCTTGATCTCGCATTTGAACCTTGAGGTATTGAGCTCCTGAGATTCAACACATCCAATATAGCTTGAGCACGATGGACTTGTCGTATCAAGTGATCAAGGGTCTCTTGATCACTTGAATGGGTTTGGGGATTACAACACAATACAAAGAATTTGGTTGATCAAAGTGACCTTTGATAAACAATAATCAGTGGGATTGAAAGAAATCAGTTGAACTATGTACAACAACCTAATGAATTAGTCAATTAATTAAAAGAAATGGTTCTAAGTAAACCTAAGCTAGGGGATCATGCAAAAGTCAGGATTTTTCTACCAAGGAACAAAATAGTCAATATGCCAAAATAAATTAATTAGGAAAATAGTTTCTAAAAATCAATATTTGATCAAAACTAAATAATCCTAATTATATTTATTTATACAAAACCTAAGTATTCTAATTATCCTAATATAGTCTAATTAAAATTTACAACTAATTAAAATCCTAAAAATTAACTAAGACTTCAATTTCTATTTATTCTAAAATCAATATTCTAATTAAATTAATTATCATTCTAACCAACCTAACTAAACATGCCTAATCCTAATTAATTAAGAGAAATAAAAATTAGATTAACTTTAATGATTATTATGATAATTTTTGTATAGAATATATTGGATCATTTTCTAAATTTAATTTACTTTCCAAATCAAAATCGACATGTGTAATTGGATTATATTAAATTAAGTTTTGTAATTATATGTATAAGAATTAGCATAGAAAATCGTTTTGTAATTGAACTATATTAAATTAAATTTTATAACTATATATCTAAGAATTAACATAGAAAATCATTTTGTAATTGAACTATATTAAATTAAATTTTTTGTAACTATATGCATAAGAATTAGGATAGGAAATCATTTTGTAATTGAACTATATTAAATTAAATTTTGTAACTATATACATAAGAATTAGCATAGTAAATCATTTTGTAATTGAACTATATTTAATTAAATTATGTAACTATATGCATAAGAATTAGCATAGGAAATCATTTGTTTGTGAAATAACAGGACTGAAATTTTATGTTATAGGAATATAATGGCAATGTATAATAATTGCATTATAATAGAAAAAGAAGTCAAAGCAGCAAGTTACTGTTAACGTATTTTGCAGCAGCACCATGCATAGCATTTCTACTCTTCACATATTATTACTAATAATCAATTGAAATAGAAATAAATTATAATTAGCAAATATATCATTTTCACATAGTATAAGAACGAGAGTAAAATAATAAAAAGGCTGCATAGCAGTATAATTGAACAATCTTCCGTAAACGGTTAATGAAATCAAATTCAACAAATTAATATATCGTTAGAATCGGAATTTCGCAAAGATATCAAAGATATACTGTAAATTACGAAACAAGCTACGAATTATACCTAAAAGACAGCAAAAACGGACGGAAAATTTCATTAAAGAATACGTCGGTTCAGCTAAAATAAGCATCAAAACGAAAAAATAACCACATATTTAGAATCGTGACGAAAAATCAATTCAAATGATATATTTATATGTTATTAATAGTTAAGAATTAAAAAATCACTATTTTTAATTTTATGTGTTCCATTAAAAAATAAGTGATTAGCTAATAAGCAAATTTAAAACAGTAGCTTAAATCGATCAACCAACAAACATCCAATAATTCATGGCAAGAGTGTGGAATAGATAAAGGATTACCGACGGAGCGGAGATTTTCTCCGATAAGCGTTAAAAATCGGAGCGTCAAAAAGAAACTCGGAATACTTCAAGAATAAGCTCCATTAATCAAATTAACTTCCAAGATCTGATAATTATTTTTGATGATGAATAAATGTATAAGATGAATTATGAATGTAGAATATTGATGAATAAGCTTGAACTGATGAATCTTGGATGATGATTGTTGATAAATCTTGATAAACTTTAAATGACGACTGTTGATGATAATACTTGAATTGTTGATTGATGATTTGTTCAAATTGGATTGTGGCTAAGTTCCACCATTTTAGAACTTCAATATTAAGTTCTAAATGGTGATGAAGATGAACTTTAGTGAGGGTGATGGAGAAGATGAATATTGAGAGAAAAATTGAGAAGAAAAAGTGGTGAAAAAATAATGATTAATTGTGAATTTTTCAAGTTAGGTTAGTTAATCCCCCAAAATATGAAAAATAACATGTTTATATAGAATTGATAGGTGAATGGTCATCCTTTGATTGTGATCCAGGTAATGAGTTTATCAATGGTTAGAAATTAATTTAATTCTAAGTTGTGGTTTAACCAATGACTTTTAGTGCTTTTGAGAAGTGATGTTTTCCAATAAATGAATGAAATCTTCCTTTTATTCCAACTTTGTCCTTTCCTTTTAATCCAAGCAAACCTCTGAATTAAGTGATGATCATTTCAATCCCCCTGATAACCATGAATCTCAAAAAAATAGATGATCCCACCACAAGTAATACGGGAAATAAACCCGAATAATTACCAAATAATATCCTCCTCGAAAATCCATTTAAACCGATTAAAGCTATTATCACCAAACATTTTGCCTAAATTTGTTACCATATGCAAATATCGATGAATGCATGATCAAATAATAAAAAGTATGCAAATGAACAAAACCATAAGTCAGACAAATTGAATAAAAAAAGTATGGCAAATTTTGGGGTATGACAGTCAGTACACATGACCAGTAGGAGATGCGTGGGAAGTGCTAGAAGATTCAAGCCTGAAAAATATTGGAACACACGAATCATTGGTAAGGGAGTTGCAAAAATGTAATGAAAATGACACAAAAACACTAAAAAACCAATAAATATTATCGTCAAAAATGTGATGTTGTTTGTCACCTACTTCGTCTTCCACCTACAACCCTTAGATAACTTAGAGTACAAGTAGATCAAACATGCGACCCCCCAGTTGTACTCATGGATCCGCTCAAAGCCCTCAAAGTATCGTAGGTAGAGGACATCCATATAAGTGGCACTCTTTTCCACAAAAATGACAGCGCCAATCAAATATAACAGGTATGCTCTCATAGCATACGCTTTATGCTGTCCACCTGCTCGTCATCACCTCTAGCCTGATGTGCTTTAATTAGATCATATGTATATACCTTTTTCAAGAATTAAAACCTAGCATGAGCCCCTCTGATTTTTTCAAACTCCTTTAAGGCAGCGTCTGGGTCAACTCTCATATGGTCTACCATCAACTCAAGTGCCTCATAATTGCTAGTCCTTCCATGAAGTAAAAGCTTCCCCCTAAATGGAAGATGTAGTAGACACAACACATCATCGAACGTGATAGACATCTCACCAAGTGGTAGATGAAATGATGAGGTTTCAGTATGTTATCTCTCTACAAATGCATTAAGCATCATGTGGTTAATTGTAACATAACTAGTCATGCATAGGTCCTTCATCCCAATAGTTGTAAAGCAGCTTGCAACCACTCATCAGTAGGCTGATGTAGTCCAATCATCTTTTTCCATGGTTAATGAATTTAAGAGGATCACGGTCCTGTAGAAAAATAAAGCATTGTCAGAAAATTGTAATATAATAAAAAAAGCATAATTTAAAAAGAACAAATCCAATTAATTTTACCTCTCCATCCCAGATATGTCTAGTAGTATGGTATGGGTAAAGAGGCAGCAATGACAACTCTAACGGGCCTCCTCCAAAAACCTGAAGTGGCACTGGCTCATCAGCCTCATCAACTTGAGGTCCCTCTGGTTCCTGGGGTGGCATTAGTGCCTATTATGACTGAGGTATCTCCTATGACTCGGGTACCTCTGCTGCCGGAGTATGTGAAATATGTCACCTATAGAAAGATGAAGACAGTGATGCGGCAATAGGTGACACCCGTCTCCTACGAAAGAAGAATGTGGAGATATATGAGCCCCGAAAGTCGGCGCTTCCACATCAACCGGGATAGAGGGAACAGGAGCCTGCGAAAACTGACTATTTTCCCTCCTGACAGATGTATGATATGCAATCTTGCACTGTCTCAATTTGTCGTCTCTATCAGCCATAATGCTTGTAAGTAAACCAGACAAGTATCGCACAATTACTGCAAGCAATTATATAAGCAAGAAAAGCAAAAGAATGCAGATTGATAAAATACGGAGATGCACCTCCGGTTCTTTGGAATCCAAACGTTGAAAAAATACGGAGATGTATCTCCGAATTTTTCTAAAACTTTTATTTTTGTCAATGGCGTTAAGGGAAACCACCAAAATCTCAAAATTAATGCATTGATCATTACTTTTAACTATGAAAATCTTTGAAGTTGAAGTAGTTAAATGAGCTCTTTGATGTAGGTAGTGTTAATTGAAGAAGTTTTGTTGTTACTTGATTGATTTTGAGATAATGTAATTTTGAGAGAGTTTTAGAGAAATTTTTATTTTTTTTAACAAGTGAGTAAGAAGAAGGGTCTTGCGCGTTATGTACAAGCAGCGTTTGGAGATGCATTTCCGTAATGTTTATGAAAATGCATCTCCGTAGTCTTTTTATATTAAATCAAACTTCTAGGGTGCGTCCAGAGATGTATCACTAAAATCTATAAACATTTTTATATTTTCACATGATACTCTAATAATATATAGAGAGTAGGGGTGCCAAAACGGGTCCGGCCCGCTGGGCATGCCCGTTTTTTCCGCACTTTAGTGCGGGGTGAGCCAAGGATTTAGGCTTTCACCCTCTAATTTGTCTGCCCCGCCTCGTCCCGTTTTTTTTTGCGGCACGTGCATTTACATATTTTTTTTTTCATTTTTAGGCTTAAAGAGTGCAGTACCCACGGGCTTTCACCGCCTTCACTTTTTTGCGGGTGAACCTAAGTTTTAAGCTCACATCCTCAACTATGACCGCCCCGCCACGTCCCGTTTTTTTTGCGGGACGGACATGCCCGTTTGCCACCCATAATAGCGAGTGTATTAAGAAATTCCCTCAATATAACTCTATTCTTTAACAACATATATGGGCCGAACCAAGCTGCCAAAGCAAACTTATTGGGATCTTTATTCAAAAGAATTTTATGAACATTGAACTTGTACATCTAAGTGTTGTCATGTCTTGCATCTTATAACTATTATTGTCCTTTTAATGTTTCTTTTTCGATTCTCTCTTCATTAGAAAAATAATACACCAACCAAGATAAATTATTGGAAGTGATGTGATATTCATATTATTAGTTTTTTCCTCTTATGTGTCTATTTTATTGTTGCTAAATGATGTGTGATTATTTTGATAATCAAAGTAAACGGAAAGAAATGAAAGAAGAAAATAAAGGACACATGATTTGAACGTGTATTGTAAATAAAGTATAAAGTATAAACTAGGACAAACGCATTTCCACTGGAAAGATATTTGAATTTAGATTTCAATTTGGGATATATATATATATATATATATATATATATATATATATATATATATATATATATATATATATATATATATATATATCATATGAGTCTTTTTCCTATAATTTCCTATAAGATTTCATGTGACACACTATTTTTTCCAAATGTCTTTTTGTAAGTTGTTTTCGTACAAATCTGTTGATAAATAAAAGGGTATAACTGAGGTAGTTAATAAATCTATCAATTGATGAATCTTTTTAAAGCAATTGAGTTTGAATTCTGATTAAAACAATTTATGACGAGATTTTACTTTTCTAATTAAATTTTAAATTACCAAGGACATTTTTTCTTAGAAATATGTGTTTAGGAAAAAAAAAGTTCTTTCTTAAAATGCGACAAAAACCGGCCAATGATTTTACAGCAATACTATTCATACATCATAATTAGACACCAATACTTATATCATATATCCTAATCACCGTATCTATACGTTGAATAATATTTTTTTTAAATAAAAAAAATTATATTTATGAACAGTGTTATGAACATGTCATGAATAGTTTGTGAACGTTGTCCGTGAACAATGTCTGTGAGTAGTATCTTTAAGTAGTGAAATAAAATTGATTAATAAAATGTAAAAAGTTGGTTGATAAAGTGATGAAGTTAGTTAATAAACATGCAGATATTAGAAATGATTTTTAGTAATAAAACAAAATTGGTTAATAAAAAATAAAAAAAATGGTTTATGAAGTTATGAAATTGGTTAATAAACGTCCAGATATTAAAAATATTTTTTAACAGTAAATAATGTTGGTTAATAAAATATAAAATATTGGTTAATGAAGTTATGAAGTTGGTTAATCACACAATTTTATATAAGTATCATTTAGTCTAAAAAAAAAAATAATAAATAATATTTTATATTTAAAAAAATTAGTATTATAATATTTTATTATTCACTATATTGATGAACAGTGAAATACAGTTTAGGTGTAAGAGGTAGTGTAAAAATATCATTTTTATTGATTTTAAGTAAAAATAATTATCGCAGAAGATTGATATTAAAGGAACTTGATAACATAAAAAAATTAAGTATCTAACTCGATAGGTTTATGTCTACTATCTCAAAATATCTTACTCTGATATAAGTCACGTTGCAACCTTGAAAAGATCTCGAAAGTGTGTGTTAAAATATGACTTTAATTGATTTCGTTAAAAAATTTGCAAGCTTATTGTAAAATGCTTTTGTACGTTGATTGTGTCATCACTCTATCAAATTGAGTGAACAAATGTGAGATGAGAGACAGGTTAAGTACTTATGATGTTGGAAGAACTTCTCGGAATTATTTTGATTGAAGCAGAGAACGGACATGTTGATAGAAATAGAAAGGTGATGTTCATTGTTAAGGGTAAGCATTTTGTTCTGTTGAAATTTTCAGCGTACATACAAGTTACTTGAGGACAAGCAATATAGTAAGTTTGAGGTTGTGATGACACTCTGTCATTGCGTAGTTTACGAGTATTTTTTATAAAATCGGTGAATCTTTGAGTTAAAAAAGAGTTTAAATGATGAAGAAATAAGTAAAAGAGTCAAGTGAAGAATATTGGAGACTTGAAAATATTTTGAAGAAAAAGCAAGAAAAAAATGAATAAAAGCTATTGGAATTCTCACAATCACGATGGCTTTATCGTGGACACGGTGGGAGAGTATCGCGATCGCGATGGTACTTATCGCGGTCTCCATGGCACAAAAGTCTGACGCGTTTTGGAAACTTTAAATAGAAAATAATGCTACTTTTTTCGGGGTTTCGTTTTGACAATAGATAGTTGTGCCCTGGAGTTCTCAAGCAAGGATTTAGAGAAATTTGGAACCATTTAAGAGATAATTATTTCTTGATTTTCATGTACTCTTCATCTAAACTCATGGTATTTTATTATTTAACTATGAGTAGTTAGATTTCTCTTGATTAGGTCTTAGGAGATGAACTTGATTTTACTCTATTGGATCATATGATTGTTTGTTATTTGAATGTTGTGAATTTATAACTATTATTCAATTGCTTTTATTCTTAATGCTCTTTGTGTGTTGACGAACATGCAAAGTGAATTTAGATGATTAGGGATTATTGACAATAAGCCTACCGATCATACATAGAGCAATTGTTCAACTTAATAATTAATTAGGGATAGGTATTTATAAGTTGTGGCTAGGGAATTAACTGACTTAGATCGCCCAAATTTACTTCGAACTCGCCTAAGGAATTAGGGAGTTAGTATAAATTAGTGAGTTGTACAACAAGGAATTGGGTACATTGGTATTGTTAATTCGGCGTGTAATTATAGAGTCAACTCTATTCAAGTAATGCACAATCTTCAACAGGGAAAAATTAACGAATTTGAATAAGATCTAATCGCCTTATCATTATCTTACTTTTTATCAAAGTTTATTCACATAATTATTTTTCGCATAATCAATCTAAAAACCCCCCATATTTACTTTAAATCGCATGATTATAACTTTGTTTAAATTTGCAATCCTTGTGAAGACAAAATTATTTTTATTACTTCGACCGTATTAATACACTTTTTAAGAAAGTCATCAATGATACACTAAACACCTACAAGGACAGATTAGTAGTAAGTGATTTTAAACAAAAGTAATGTGTTAGTTAGTTCGGCACATGTCCACCGGTAACAGGGACGACAAAAATTACAGTATTGTTTGCATTAGCTTATTTGCATGATCTTATAGTTTATTAAAATGGATGTCAAAACGGAATTCCTAAATGGAGATCTTGATGAGGATATTTACATGGAGCAATCAGAAGGTTTTGTACTTCCTGATAATGAACAAAAAGGTGTGCAAGCTTGTCAAATCCTTGTATAAATTAAAACGAGCACCGAAAAATTGTACCTAAAGTTTGACTATATCATACTTTCAAATGGATTTGTTCCAAATAATTGTGGCAAGTGTTTGTACACAAAGGTGCGTGAGAAAATTATGATATTCCTTTGTCTCTATTTTGGTGACATGTTAATCATTAACAATGAGATGAATGGGATTTCAGAAACAAAGAGGTTTATAACTTTCATATTCAAAGTGAAAGATCTTCCACTAATTGAAACTATTTTAGGGATCAAAGTTAACCGAAATAGTGGGGGTTAGAACTTAGTCAAACACACTATGTGGAGAAAGTTCTTAATAAGTTCAAACACTTACATTTCATGTAAGTGAGTACTCTATTTGATCATAGTGCCAAGCTTCAAAAGAATTATGAAAGAATTGTGGCTCAGTTTAAATATGCAAGTACAATTAGTTGTTGAATGTATTTGATGCAATGTGCTAGACCCATCATGACATTTGCAGTTAGTAAAATGATTATATTTACTAACAATTCAAATAGTGAACATTGGAAGGTCATCATAAGGATTTATGGTTACCTGTTGAAAACAAAAAATCGTCGCCTCCGGTATGGTGGTTTTCCAACTATATTAGAAGGATATACAGATGCAAGTTGGATATCGAGTGTTAGAGATCATAAATCTACAACTCAATGAATATTTAAGCTACCTAAAGGTGCAATTTATTTGAAGGGCAAGAAACAAACTTGATCACTTTGTCATCCATGAAATCAAAGTTTGTGGCTCTTTCTTCCGTTGATCAAGAAGCTAAATGGTTGAGGTACCTTCTATTGGAAGTTCCATTAGCTAAATACAATGTTCCAAAGATATTGATACATTGCAATAGTCAAGACACTTTAGCTAGAGCATATAATAAAGTTTATAATGGAAAGTTTAGGCAACTAGATCTTAGACATTCCTTCGTGAGAAAATTGATTAAGAATTGAATCATTTCACTCTCATATATACGTTCAAGCTATAATTTAGTCGATCCATTTACTAAACCACTAGCTAGCGTATTAGTAAAGACTACCTCAAGAGGTATGAGATTGAAACTCTTTGAGTAAGAGTTCTAATAATGGTATCTACCC
Source organism: Lathyrus oleraceus (assembly GCF_024323335.1). Lineage (NCBI taxonomy): Eukaryota > Viridiplantae > Streptophyta > Magnoliopsida > Fabales > Fabaceae > Lathyrus > Lathyrus oleraceus. The sequence continues at coordinate 256,847,938 of NC_066581.1, forward strand.
AATATAACGTTAATAAAATATTAACCTTAGATTCAATTGGTAAAAACAAACTTTTAATTTGGATGTTTGTGCAACAATATGTAATTATATTGACTATTGCATTTGGAGGATTGAGTTTTTCCAAACTCTTAATGAAGTTTAATGTTAAGAATATGTATCTCAAGTAAAGTAGATACAATGTGAACTTTATTAGATTTAATTATTAGATTTAATTCATATTTAAGTTTGTTAGATATTAGATTTAAATATTAGATTTGATTCATATTTAAGTTTGTTAGATATTAGATTTAAATATTAGATTTGATTCATATTTAAGTTTGTTAGAGGCTTATAAATAGGGTGTCAATCATTGTAACTTTTAATCCTTTTTGTAGCCATCATTCTCTGAATAAGAATATTTCCATTCATCATATATTCTACCTTTGCACCAACAATTGGTATCTAGAGCTCCGGTTCAGATTCATTGGGAAACACGGGAAACACGAGTGAACGTGAGGTCTTGTGTGTTTGATTTTGATTCTTAGATTCGTGTTGAATCTTGAACAAAATCTGATCAGAATTTTAATTCTGTGGGTTGGGAAACACTGTGTGAGAAATCTGAGTGTACTGTGCAAGGTAGAAAGATGAACGGAAACGGCAACATGAACACCAAACTTCCAGTATTTGACGGTAAAAACTGGAATCGTTGGATGATCCAAATGCGTGTACTGTTCGGTGCTCAAGATGTTCTAGATCTTGTCACTGATGGTTATATTCCGGTAGCAGCAGATGCAACGGATGAACAGAAAAACGCACAGAAGGAAGTAAGGAAGAAGGATCAGAAAGCATTGTTCTTCATTCATCAATGTGTTGATGTAAATGTGTTTGAGAAGATTGCAGATTCAACGACAGCAAAGGCTGCGTGGGACACACTGGTTAGATGTTATGGTGGTGACGCATCAGTGAAGAAGGTGAAGCTTCAGTCCTTGAGAAAGCAATATGAGAATCTCAACATGAAGAATAATGAGAAAGTTTCTGAATACATCTCCAGAGTGATTCTAATCACTAATGAGATGAAAGCGTATGGAGAAACTCTTTCTGAAGAAACAATCATGGAGAAGGTATTGAGATCCCTTACCTCCCAATTTGATTACATTGTGGTAGCAATAGAACATTCCAAAGATCTGAGCACCATGAGAATTGAAGAGCTGCAGAGCAGTCTAGAAGCGCAAGAGTTGCGTTTAACTGAGAGAACTTCAGAAAGGGAAGTAGAGCAGCAGGCTCTGAAAGCAACTTCTGATAGGAGGTATCAGAAGCAGTCAGAAGCCAGGAGAAGATCTGATGGTGGTCAGAAGTCAGAAAGCTCAACCTCTGATAGACAAAAGAATGCTCAGAAGGGAAAAGAGAAGTATGACAAGAAGAAAATCCAATGTTACTGCTGTAAGAAGTTCGGTCATTTTGCTAGAGACTGTTGGTCAAACAAGGAGAGAAAATCAGAAGAAGCAAATATAGCCAGAAGTTCTGATGACGAATCTGTGCTATTGATGGCCTCTGAATCTGATGATATGGATCTGATAGACTGGTGGTATATGGACACTGGCTGTTCAAATCATCTTACTGGAAACAAGAAATGGCTGGTTGACTTTGACTCTGAAAAGGGGACAAAGATCAGATGTGCTGATGACAAATATCTTAATGCAGAAGGTATGGGAAATGTCAGAGTGACTCTGAACAATGGGAAAACAGCATTGATTCAGAACGTGTGGTATGTACCTGGCATCAGAAGCAATCTGATGAGTGTGGGACAATTAATTGAGAAAGGTTTCTCAGTTACCATGAAGGACAATCTTCTGAAGCTGTACGACTGTAATCAGAAGTTGATTATGGAGTCAGAACAGGGAAGGAATAGAACATTCAAGGTGAATGTCAGAACTGCAGACTCAGAATGTCTTAGTGCAACAAGTGCTGAGAAGGAGAGTGAGCTGTGGCACAGAAGATTTGGTCATTTGAATTTCAGAAGCTTAAAACATCTGAATTCAAAGAAGTTGGTACATGGAATTCCTGCAATTAAGAAGCCTGAAAAGTCATGCAAAGTTTGTATGGAAGGAAAACAACCACGATTGCCATTTGCGTCAGAAACTGCTCCAAGAGCAAAACATGCCTTGGGAGTTGTACATTCTGATGTGTGTGGTCCATTTCCAGTAGCATCGATTGGAGGGAATAAATACTTTGTGTTATTTGTTGATGAATTCACAAGAATGACATGGGTATCCCTTATTAAGTTTAAACACGAGGTGTTTGATGAATTCAAGAAGTTCAGAATGAAGGCTGAGAATCAGAGTGGTCAGAAGTTGAAGATTCTTAGAACTGACGGTGGAGGTGAGTATAACTCCAAAGAGTTCCAGAAGTTCTGTGAGGAGAATGGAATTGAGCATGAGGTTACTGCTCCTTATACCCCTCAACACAATGGTCTTGCTGAAAGAAGAAACCGCACTTTGCTTGATATGGTGAGAAGCATGCTAAAGGAGAAGAAGCTTCCTCAGAAGCTCTGGGGAGAAGCTGTTGCCACTGCAACGTATGTACTCAACCGATGTCCTACGAAGAAGTTGAAGGAAATAGTTCCAATACAGAAGTGGACTGGAGATAAGCAAAGTGTTAGTCATCTGAAGGTGTTTGGTTCTGTTTGCTATAAACATGTTCCAGAAGCCAGAAGACAGAAGCTGGATGATAGAAGCAAAGTGATGATTCTGATAGGGTACCACAGTACAGGTGCATACAAGCTCTATTGTCCAGAAACCAATAAAATTGAATTCAGCAGAGATGTGATTGTGAAGGAATCAGAAGTTTGGAATTGGGATAAGTCTCAATCTGACTCTGATGTTAGAACCTCTGAAGAAAGGTCAGAGTTCAGAATTTCTGAGGCTGGAGTAAACTCTGATATTGATTCTGATTCTGATAGTGATTCTGACTCTGGAGAAGACTCAGAAGATGAAGGTGACTCTGATGATCCAGACTCTGATGACCCAGACTCTGATGGTAATCCAGATTCTGGTGGCAATTCAGACTCTGGAAATATGCCAGACCCTGAAGATGGTCAAAGCTCTGGAGGAAGTCAACCATCTGAAGCTAGAAACTCTGAAGCTCAAGACTCTGAACAAGTTCAGAGACCACAAAGAATCAGAAACATCCCCAGAAGATATGCAGAATTTGACATGCTGAAAGACACTGAAGTAGACTCTGAAGGAGAAGTTATTCAGTGTGCCATGTTAGTAGACTCTGAACCCATAAGTACAGAAGAGGCTCTTAAGCAGAAGCTCTGGCTGAAGGCCATGAAAGAAGAACTTGATGCTATAGAGAGAAACAAGACTGGAAGTTCTGAACAAGAGATAGCCAAGTTCAAGAAAGTTCTGATGAATGAATTCGAAATGACTGATCTAGGCAAAATGACATACTTTCTAGGGATGGAGTTCAGATACTCTGAGAAAGGTATTATTTTGCATCAGCTCAAGTATGAATTAGAACTTCTGAAGAGATTTTATCTGAAGAATTGTAAGATTGCTGTTACTGCATGCCAAGCTGTGTGGATTCTGAATCTATTGCAGGATCTGAAGATTAAAGTAAACAAACCTCTGAAGCTGATGATTGACAACAAGTCTGCAAACAATCTTGCCAGAAACCCAGTGTTGCATGGGAGAAGCAAGCACATTGAGACCAAGTATCATTTTCTGAGACATCAAGTTCAGAGGGGAGTGTTAGAAGTTGTACACTGCAGCACTCAGAAGCAGTTGGCAGATGTTCTGACGAAAGCTATCAAGACTGATCAATTTCTCAGATTAAGGGATGGAATTGGTGTTACAAGTTTTGATGGAATATGAATTAAGGGATGGTATTAGATTTAATTATTAGATTTAATTCATATTTAAGTTTGTTAGATATTAGATTTAAATATTAGATTTGATTCATATTTAAGTTTGTTAGATATTAGATTTAAATATTAGATTTGATTCATATTTAAGTTTGTTAGAGGCTTATAAATAGGGTGTCAATCATTGTAACTTTTAATCCTTTTTGTAGCCATCATTCTCTGAATAAGAATATTTCCATTCATCATATATTCTACCTTTGCACCAACAAACTTAACCTATGTGAATTTCGAGATGATCTCGTCTCAAAGTAAAAGTTGGAGTTCTCTCACGATAAATTCACGAGACAGTAAAAACACATAACTAAAAGTAATATTAGGCGAGACATGTAGGCGAAGAACCATTAAAGAGTGTGTGTAAGGTAATATAGATATAATCAGAAGGAATAATAGGTTCGAAACTTTGCAATATGAAATTCAAATTATATTTTTGATCAGTGTATTTGGATGCACATTCTTCTATAATTGTACTTAGGCATTTACTTAGTTTATTTTACTTATTTTACTATTTTATTATGTTTTTAGATTTAAGTTTACTTTTTTGCTTTATTTTATTTTCGTACTTTATTTTCAGCATAAACAATTATTTGATACATTATCACTATACAGATCATAACTTGAGCTATAGAAGTCGGATTAACGCGTTCTAATATGCGTTGGAAAGCTAAGAAGAAAAGCTAAAAAGTTTCATGTCGAAGACAAAATCAAATTCGGAGTGAAGAATGGCCAAATAATTCGTTGAAGTTCCAGACTTAATTAAAATAGTTAGTTTTGGTCAGTTTTTGTAATTTTCGGGCCGGATCCTATAAGGGCCCGAATTTGCCTTTTATTATATTAGGTCATTCACTACTATAGTAATCCTAGTTCTGAATTTTGATGAGACATTATTGCTTTGAAGATTTCATGGAGAGCTAATTCCCAAAGAGTTGATCTGTTGTATTCGAATTCCACTTTGAGGTTTTTATTAATTTCAATTTAATTTCAATTTCTTTTCAATTCTTCCTATAAATTCGTTTGCTTAATTCGATTACTTTCGTTTGCTTAATTCGATTGTTTCTTATAGGATAGAGTTGATTAAATTTGATTGTTTGTATGATCCTTAACTATAATCACGTTAGCGTAGCTTTTTCGTTATCGTGTTTGATTAAATCGCGTTTGCTTAATTCGCGTCTGCTTAAATCCGTTTGCTTAATTCGGAAATTAGGAACATACATTATATAATATCAATTTGCGCTTGTAAGTGGGTATTGTAATCAAATGGGATTGAATCCGCTAGGGAATTGAAATTATAAGAATTGATGATAAGTCGGAAATCAATACAATAGATTAACTTATTTATCAATTTTGCTTTTACCTTTAATTATCTTCGATTTAAATTTTGAATCTTTATTACCTTTTTTTATCATTCGTTTGGTTATAACATTCAAGAGTCCTTGTGATACGATACTCGAGGTGTCGCTTTCCATTTACTATATTTTATTACTCGTTTTTGATCCGTGTACGACAGCGGATCAAATTGGCGCCGTTGCCGGGGACTCTTGTAGATTTTAACCATTATTATAGTCTAACCATTATTATAGTCATATAGGTGTTATTTTTTTAAGCATTTTTTTGCCTTAACTTTCTTGCGTTCGGGTCTTTTTGCAGTTTAGGAAAAAAACCTGTTTTTAAGAAAATCCTCTCAGAATATTCCGATTATTTTTCTATTTATTAGGAAAAAATCAAGGATCGAAAACCTCTATTTAGGAACTAAATATTGGACGTCACCTTAAAAAATCGAAATTTCCTATTTTTCAATTTTTTATGATTCATTTTCTGTTTTGGTAGTTTCAAAAAATTCTGAAAAAATTCTCAAAATTCTTAATTGACGTTATTAGATTAATTTTTGTGTTTTTGTATTTTTTGTATTTTATTTTAATCGTTTTTTTCGTATTTCAATTGTTTTTACTTAATAGGGACATTGTCGGTATTTTTCTATTTGTTGCTGCATTGCTGAATTAGTTGTGTTTTCTCACTGTTTGTTGATTTTTTTTCTTTTCTATTGAGTTTAACATGGCTGACCAAAGAACCCTCAGAGAACTTGTCGCCCCTGATGTTAATTATAATGCTTTATGTATTGAATTTCTTGTTGCTGTTGTACCTTTCGAATTGAAATATGGTTTAATACACTTGTTGCCAAGGTTTAATGGTTTTGCAGGTGAGGATCCGCATAGGCATCTAAAAGAATTTCAAATTGTGTGTTCTACATCATTGAGGCCTCAAGGAATTACTGAAAATCATGTTAATCTTAGAGCATTTCCATTCTCACTACATGGTGCTGCAAAAGATTGGTTATATTATCTTGAGCCAAATTCTATTACAAGTTGGAATAATATGAAGAAAATATTCTTAGAAAGATTTTTCTCTACTTCAAGAGCTTCTTCAATCAGAAAAGAATATATGTGGTATTAGACAGGTTTACATGGAATCATTGGTTGAATATTAGGAGAGATCCAAGCAGTTAGTGTCGAGTTGTCCTCACCACTAGATTTCTGAACAATTACTAATACAATACTTTTATGAGGGATTGCTACCAATGGAAAGAAACATTTTAGATGCTGCTAGTGGTGGAGCACTTGTTGATAAGACTCCAGTTGCTGCCAAATCCTTGATTGAGAAGATGTCACTTAACTCCCAACAGTTCATAACAAGGGATACTTTTATGGTCCAAGCAAAAGGTGTGAATGAGATTCAGGTTTCTTCTTCCAACAAGGCTCTAGAAACCAGAATTGATGAACTTACCTATTTAGTGAAACAATTGATGCTACCCATTCTACCACCACCACCATATAACCCTCCACAAGTAACCACCTATTAACCTTCTGAACCTTCATTAGAGGAACTTGTCAAGCAAATGGTTCTAAACAGTCTCCAATTTCAACAACGAACAGATTCTAGTATTCAGACTTTGCAAACACAAATTAGATAACTTGCCACTTTAATGAGTGCCATGCTGTAGCGGGGTAATCGTTACCATTATAGATATTGACTAAATCCAAGGTAAACCATACAAGTCGAGTCGCCACCGCACTTCTATTTATCCAAAGGAATGGTTAGAAAGCGAACAAAAACCTAAAAGTTGTATCGAATCAAAAACTAGTAAAAATGTCAGAGATCTGGGTTAGGGGGTTGGTTATGCAATGGGAAGGTTTTAAGCACCCAAAACATCCTAGGTACTCCTAGGGAGCCCTTTTCATAAGTGTTGTTCTAGTCTAAAGGGTGTAGGTATATCTAAAGTACTATTTACTAAAAGGAAGGTTAAAAGAAAATGACTCGCAAGGATGTCACATCCACTGCCTAGGTATCTCATCTGAGTATGAGAATCAGAGTCTTCGTAGCTCGGCTACCTATGGGTTAAAGAGAAGTGTTCTCGGTAAGACGTCGCGTCTTATGCCTACGTATCTCATTTGAAATGAGAATCAGAGCAAAACGTAGTTCGGCTAACTACGGGAACAAGGGTCTCGATTGCAACTAGGGCAAGAGAAAGGGAAGGTCTCGATCGCAACGAGGGCGAGAGAAAAGAATCGCAACACGGGAGAAAGCAAACAAGGATTAGTTGTTAGTCGTCAGTCAAAAACTCGGCAAGACATCGCATCTCGTGCCTATGTATCTCATCTGAACATGAGAATCAGAGTTGTCGTAGCTCGACTAACTAGGGGTTAAGGATTGCCATCTGAACATGGACTTACAAAAGAGGACACCAGCTGTGTCAAAGGAGGGTGGGCAGTGTGTTCAACGTCCTAGCAGTAGGTGTCGCAGCTCGTTGAATCGAGTCTTAGGCGGTTACCTCTTTGCAATAGAACGGACTGACATGCCATAAGATCGGAGACACACGGAAGGTCTAAAAATGGGGAAGCTCTGCTCTAGAGTTGTCATGCAATATGGACCTATGTGTTAGGATTTACAAAGGGGAACATTTACCTAATGTTAGCATGCAAAGAATAAGGGAATTCTACCTATGTTATCATACAAAGGGTTCTACCTAATGGGCGCTACCTAAACGGAACAAGAGTCGACGGATGGAGCGCGGAGAGGAGCTACGAATAAGGGTAGATGGCGATGCCGGAGGCAGTCGACTTACAGGTAGATGGCGATGCCTGAGGCAATCGACTTACAAGAGGATGGATGAATGCGTGCTGGTTCTGTTAAGTTTTGAAAATGATTACTCGACGTTGGATCGAGCTTTTGATCTTATTTTGAAATGGTTATCGGATGTTCGTTTTAATTCTTGTATTAACAGGTGACTAAAGAAATAAAGAAATAAATATTATACACTTTATGGGAGAGGGGTACATTTGTTATGAATGGGGATTGTTCATGGCAAACAAACAATAAGAATATATGCCTCATACATCATACAAGTAGGCAACAGTTATCAATCAGATCGGATAAATAAACAATATATAATCAAACCAAAGAATCAAATAATGGAGAATTTAAACAATGCATGGGAGTATGAACATGTTAAATAATCAAGCAATAGAAAGCATGAATGAGAGAAACAAGTATAAAAGATAACAGATGAATCAAACAGATGAAAATATACACACGAAGGGTCCACTGAATAATTTAATCAGGAAATGAGGTAAGGACCAAATAAAATAAAGGTAAAATGCCTCTAATACATGGCATATGATATGAACAATGGAGGATGAAAAGATCTCTTCAATTGCCATGAGCAATCCCTAAGTCAAACATCGATCATAAAGAAGTCAACTGAAAATTCAAGTCAACTTAAAAAATAACAAATAAATAGAAAACTAATCAATAAAATTATGAAAAATTAAACTAAATAAGGTGGGGTCAGGAAATCATCATCCCCCAAAACGATTTTAAAAATAATGAAAATTGGCACGTTAATTAATTAAAACAAGACATAGGTCAAACCAAAAGTCAATTAATAAGACTAGGTTAGAAATAAATCAAGAATAAATAGTAAATTAATCAAGAAAATTATGAAAAATTAAAATAAATAAGGTGGGGTCAGGACATCATCATCCCCCAAAAATATTTTTAAAATAACGAAAATTGGTACATAAATTAATTAAAATAAAACAGAGGTCAAACTAAAAGTCAATTAATGAGACTAGGTTAGAAATAAATCAAGAATAAATAGTAAATTAATCAATAAAATTATAAACAATTAACCTAAACAAGGTGGGGTCAGGACATCATCATCCCCCAAAAAGATTTTTAAAATAATGAAAATTGATACGTGAATTAATTAAAATAAAACAGAAGTCAAATTAAAAGTCAACCAACCAAACTAGGTCAAAGAATAAATCCAAAATAAATTAAAAACGTCAAATAAAATTCCAAGAAAAGGTCAGGTTGACCATGAGACATTGGTCAACCTCCATCCCAAAAATCAAATGCTAACAATAATTTGAAGTTATAAAAATAAAATCAATAAAAAAAAGTGTGTTAAAATGGACCATTTAGAATAAATAATTAAAATAAAATATTAATATTAAAAAAATACGAAAATAAAAATTATATAAAATTAAATAAAACGTTAAGAAAAGTGAAAAATATTTTTGGGTAATTTTATGGACGAATATAATATTTTAAATAAGAAAAAGAAATATGAAAACGGAAGGATTAATGGTGATGAACATGGTAAGCAAGCATAGATATATCAAAACATGGCCATGGAAGAGATGATTACCTAATGGAAAATAGAAGTGGAATGGAATCTGATATGTGATGAAGCTTTGCCTCCTTGCCATGAAATTCTAATTCCCCTTTAGGATTAGGGTTTCAGCTTCTTAAATAGGGTGGATTAGGTGTTCTCGTGGGCTTTTTAATAAGTGATTTATCCATAAGAATAAAAGTGTGAAGTGAGGTGTAAAATTTTGTTATTTTGGGTCAAACTTAAGTGAATGGATGTCCAATGCATGGCCAAAAGAGGTAAAAAAACGTGATTGGTTTGTGCAGCATGCTTAGAGAATCTGATTGGGTCAGCCATGCCCAAAATCTGCCTAGAAAATCAAGTCATGGTGCCCACTTTAAATGAATGTATCTCTCAAACCATGGATCCAAATGAGATGATTCCAAAAGGATGTGAAATAGGACATGTCAAGGTACAATTTTTGTGAATAAATTATTTTCAAATAATGCCTTGAAGTGCAAGAAAACTGGCCAAGAAGTCTTGACAAATTTTGAAGATTTTGGACTTAGAAATTTTTCTAAGTGTCCTAAAAAAATGTCTCACTTTGACTAAGCATAACTTTCTCAATTCTAATCCAAATGGAGAAAACTTTATATCTCTAGAAAGCTTGGAACAAGAGAAACAACTTTCATATTGGGGAAATTTTCAAATGGAGCTTTTATCTTGATGCGAAATGGGCTTAAAGTGAGTGCAACGATCATGAAAACTTGCCCTAAATGGAAAGTCAATCATTTCCAAATTAAGTAACTTTTCTAATTCCTGATTAAATGATGAATCCATGATCCAACCTTGATTAAATTTCACATGTAGGATCCCCTAGGCATGGATTTTGAGATTCCACTCTCAAAATGTCAGGAGTTGACTTTTCTGGCCCCACAATTGACTTTTCCCAAACTGTCTGATTCTCGATTCCATTTATCAATTGAAACACTTCTAGCTCAAATAAAGAGCTGATTTTTTGTATGTAGACCCTTGTGGACATATGGAGGGCCATGGAAAAGAGTTTCACCCAAAGAATTAGAAATAAACTGATTTTATACCAAACCCTAGTTTTAGGGCAAAATGAATGGGAACTGATTGCACTACTTGCCAATGGATCTTTCTGAGATAATTGTGAGTCTTCCTAAGCCAAGATGCCTCTCTAATCATGACATGGATGAGCTCCTCTACTTCCAACCAAACATTGCCTGTTGCAGGTAGCCATGAAACCCTAATTTCTGATTAAATCCAGATGAACACTCTGATAGCTTTGAATCCTTCACTGATGAACTGAGGACCATAATAAGATACTTGGACCCCCCTGAGACCCTTGAGAGTTGTATACTTATAAAATGAAGTCCAATTCTCAATCTTGCTTTGTGTAGGCTCCTTCTGTTAAGGAGTGATCGATCAAAACCTGATCTCCATGTCACTAAAGCAGTATGCAACGAGTATGACCTAATATGATGCTAATGAAGTGTAAAACATAATCCCATGCTTCCAGGAAAAATAAAGGGTAAATTTTGGGGTATTACAGCTGCCCCTATTCAATCAACTGGAAACCCGAAAGGAAGATAGCAACGGCTTTCGCACTTTCGAGGTATCAAGTGATTGAATACGATAAAAGCCCGAAAATTTACACTGAAGTGAAAAAATGAAGTAACAATGCCTGTCAGAATCGGCCAAGAGGTGGTCTTGAAAAAGAATCCGTCTGGTACGGTGAGAGTCGGTCTGAACACCGAAACAAGGAATGTTAGCCTGAATACCAAAATAAATGGTAACACAGAAATAACCATGGCCTGAATGCCGCTAATCAATCTGAATACTGGAAATGACTTCGATCTGAGCATCGAAAGATACTTGATTATCAAACATCGGTCCGAACACCGGGAAACTGGCATGAATGCCACTTCGGTCTGAATACCGGAAAACTGGCCTGAATGCCACAAGTTGCATCGACCTGAATGTCGGAAACTTCTTCGATCTGAACATCGGAAAACTGGCCTGAATGCCACTTCGGTATGAATATCAGAAAATTGGCCTGAATGCCACAAGTTGCATCGACCTGAATGTCGGAAACTTCTTCGATCCGAACATCGGAAGATATTAGATTATCAAACATCGGCCTGAACACCGGGAAACTGACCTGAGTGCCACTTCGGTATGAATACCGGAAAACTGGCCTGAATGCCACAAGTTGCATCGACCTGAATGTCGGAAACTTCTTCGATCTGAACATCGGAAAACTGGCCTAAATGCCACTTCGGTCTGAATACCGGAAACTTTCATGCCTGTCAGCATCGGCGAAATAGGGAAAATGATAATTGAGGTGGCACGTGGGCCAACGACCCCTACTGGGAATAATAAATATAAGTCATGAACAATCTTCAGTCTGAGTACTGGAAACAACTTCTGGCTTATCACTTGGGATATCGAGAATGCCTTATGCTTTACATGCGTATGTTTGAATTTTTCAATGGCGTAATGCTCCATGAAAATGGAAATGCTACCCAATTTGGGAGGATGCAATGCAATATGATTCTACATGCAGGGATGTGAAATGCTTGATTAGAGAGAACGCCAAGCTAAGGCAAGGAATTCTGCTGGGGAAATGATCACCATCTTCTGGACCCTGGCAAGGCTGTTGGAGATGCACAACACAAAGAACTCTGTGGGGAAATGACCCGCCACACGGTGTTCTGGCAAATAACAAAATACCGAGGCTCTGACTGGGGAGAGAATGGCACTGAAAACTTGCTGCTGAGGAAAGCGACAGTGGTTCTGGCAACCATAATCTGCAAGAGAGACGACTCAGCGGGGGAAGCAAACACCGATACGGTACCGAGATTCTGCTTCAAGGAAAGAGACCATGGGTCTAGCGTCGAGATCATCGATCTGGCATCGAACTCTGAGGAGCAGCCGCTTCTGCTGGGAAGATACAGTCTGGCACTGTCAACTCCGTTGGGGATATACAGTCTGACACTGTCAACTCTGCTGGGGATATACAGTTAGACACTGTCGACTCTACTGGGGAGTGCATACTCTGAAACAAATGCTTAGGGAGTACAGTAGTGAGAACCTGCTGGGGATTGAAAAATCCAATGCTCGGATCAACTTTGCAGGGATAAGATACCAAATACCAACTGTTGAGGAAAAACATCCGCGATCATCTACTGGGAACCTTAAGGAAATGCCCCGAGTGTTCCTGTTCTGAATAGACGATCCAAAGCACTTAAAATTTACAGCAATTTTAAAAGTTTATTAAGCATGTACTTGTAAAGCTCTTATGTTTCATGATGCAATGTTTATCAAAAATTTGGACGTCATTTTTGCAAACAAAACAGTAAAATGAAAATGAGCACAGAGATATACTGAATGACATGATTGCACAACAGATAAAAACAGAAATTAATCTAATGGCAATGTGAAATGGATTTCTATCGGGTTCCAATTCTACTATGATTCGCTCGTCTTCAAGATCCTCCAGATGATCAGCTTTTCGAAAAAGGTGATTGGACTGTTTCTTATCCTTCGGAAGTTTCCGGTTATCGACACGAGATGATATTCAGAACTACTCAGAACACAGCCATTCGCTTAATCCCTAACTTTTGCCTGGATCGCCCTTTCGGGTTTTCAATCCACCGGGATACCCATTTTTGCCTAAGTTGCCCTTTCAGGTTTTCAACTTACCGGGTGTACAATCTTTTCATTTTTTAATCCCTAACTTTTGCCCGAACCTTTTTCATTTTCTTGGTTCGCCGAGATGCCCATTTTTTTGCCTGGATTATTCTTTTTATCGTCCAGCGGGTCTATTTTATGCGAAGTATTTTTTAACTGCGTCTGCGTTCACAGGGGAAGTGAAGTTTTCACCATCCATAGTTGCAAGCATTAAGGCTCCATCATCAAAAACCTTGGTGACAATATACGGTCCATCATAGTTAGGAGTCCACTTGCCCCTGTGATCTGTCTGAGGAGGAAGGATCCTTTTCAACACCAAATCTCCGACTTGGAAGCATCGAGGACGCACTTTCTGATCAAAGGCTCTCTTCATCCGACTTTGATACAACTGCCCATGACAAATGGCTGCCATTCGCTTCTCTTCGATAAGACTCAACTCATTGAACCTTGTCTGAATCCATTCAGCTTCGTAACATGACTCTTAGAGAAGGAATCTCCACTTCAACAGGTAGGACTGCTTCCATACCATACACAAGGGAATAAGGGGTTGCCCCGGTCGATGTACATACTGAAGTACGGTACCCATGCAAGGCGAAGGGTAGCATCTCATGCCAATCTCTGTACGTAACGACCATCTTCTGCACAATCTTCTTTATATTCTTATTTGCTGCCTCAACAGCACCGTTCATCTTAGGACGATAAGGGGAAGAATTGTGATGTTGAATGTTGAAGTTCTTGCACAACTCCTTCATAATTTTGTTATTGAGATTAGAACCATTATCAGTAATGATTCTTTCGGGAATCCCATAACGACAAATGATTTCTTTCTTAATGAATCGGGCAACCACATGTCTAGTGACCTTCGCAAATGACGCTGCTTCGACCCACTTGGTGAAATAGTCGATGGCAACAAGGATGAAGTGATGCCCATTGGAAGCAGACGGCTCAATCTTTCCAATCATATCGATGCCCCACATAGCAAACGACCACGACGAAGACATCACATTTAGAGGATTTGGCGGCACATGCAACTTATCAGCATAAATCTGGCATTTATGACACTTCCGAGCATATTTGAAACAATCAGATTCCATGGGCATCCAGTAATAACCCGCTCTCAACAATTTCTTAGCCATTGCATGTCCGCCGACATAGTACCAAAGGAGCCTTCATGAACTTCCTGCATTAACATGTCTGCTTCGTGTCTATCCACGCATCTGAGCAAAACCATGTCGAAGTTCCTCTTATACAGCACATCGTCTTTGTTCAAGAAGAAACTGCCTGCCAATCTTCTCAAAGTCTTTCTATCATTGTTGGATGCCCCTACAGGGTACTCTTGATTCTTCAGAAAGCACTTGATGTCGTGATACCAGGGCTTGTCATCAACTACCAGTTCAGCAGCAAACACATATGCGGCCCTATCAAGGCGCATAACATCGATCCTGGGAGCATAGTTCCACCGAATCACCTTGATCATGGAGGACAGAGTAGCAAGAGCATCTGCCATCTGGTTCTCATCACGAGGTATATGATACAACCTTACTGTTGTGAAGAAAGTCAACAGTCTTCTCGTGTAGTCTCTGTAGGGGACCAGATTAGGCTGGAGATCCAATCACCATTCACTTGATTGATCACTAGAGCCGAATCTCCGAAGATGTCCATAGTCTTGATTCTCAAATCAATGGCTTGCTCGGTACCCAAGATACAAGCTTCATACTCAGCTTCACTATTGGTGCATTTAAAAAGTCAGACGAGCGGTGAAAGGCATGTGGGCACCTTTCGGAGTGGTAATGACAGCACCAATTCCACTTCCTTTGGCATTGACGTCCCCATCAAACATTAAAGTCCACTTTTCATCTGGATCAGGTCCCTCCTCAATAACTGGCTCTTCACAGTCTTTCATCTTGAGGAACATGATGTCTTCATCCGGAAAATCAAACTTCATCGGCTCATAATCATCAATAAGCTGCTGAGCAAGATAGTCTGACAGAATACTCCCATTGATGGCTTTCTGGGATGTATACTGGATGTCGTACTCTGTCAGTACCATTTGCCAACGAGCTACCCTTCTGGTGAGAGCTGGCTTCTCAAATATATACTTGACTGGTTCCATTTTGGAGATCAGTAAGGTCGTGTGAGTCAGCATGTATTGTCTCAATCGCTTAGCAGCCCATGCAAGTGCACAACATGTATTTTCAAGCATTGAGTATCTCGACTCGCAATCTGTGAATTTTTTACTCAGGTAGTAGATGGCATGCTCTTTCCTACCTGTCTCGTCATGTTGACCGAGAACACAACCCATGGAATTATCAAGTACTGTCAAATACATAATCAGCGGTCTCCCTGGGACTAGAGGCATAAGGATTGGAGGATTCTGCAAATACTCTTTTATCTTCTCGAAAGCCCTTTGGCAATCATCATTCCACCTGATGGCCTGATCTTTTCTCAACAATTTGAATATTGGCTCACACGTGGCTGTTAGGTGAGAGATGAACCTTGCAATGTAGTTCAACCTTCCTAAGAAACCACGGACTTGTTTTTCTGTTCTTGGCTCAGGCATTTCTTGTATCGCTTTCACTTTGGCCGGATCCACCTCAATCCCTTTTTCACTAACAATAAAAACCAGTAGTTTTCCAGATCTCACCCCGAAAGTACACTTGTTCGGATTAAGCCTCGGCTTGAATTTCCTCAAACGCTCAAACAGTTTCTGCAAATTCACCAGATGTTCTTCTTCCGTCTGAGATTTGGCAATCATATCATCAACATAAACCTCGATTTCATGATGAATCATATCATGGAAAAGAGTTACCATAGCTTGTTGATATGTTGCCCCAGCATTTTTTAGACCAAACAGCATCACCTTGTAGCAGAAGGTGCCCCATGGGGTTATGAAAGTTGTCTTCTCCATGTCTTCTGGGGCCATCTTAATTTGATTATAGCCAGAAAAACCATCCATAAAGGAGAATATCGAGAACTGAGTCGTGTTATCCACCAAAATGTCGATGTGAGGTAATGGGAAATCATCTTTAGGACTAGCACTGTTCAGATCTCGGTAGCCGACACACATTCGTACCTTTCTGTCCTTCTTAGGTACTGGAACGATATTTGCAACCCAAGGCGAATAATTTGTAACCGCTAGAAACCCTGCATCCAACTGTTTTTGCACTTCTTCCTTTATCTTGACAACCATCTCTGGTCTTGTTCTTCTGAGCTTCTGCTTGACCGGATAACAATCCTCTTTGAGAGGCAAACGGTGTACCACAATGTTTGTGTCAAGCCCTGGCATGTCCTGATAAGACCAAGCGAAGATGTCAACATACTCTTGCAGCAATTCAATCATCCCCTTCTTCACATTATCTTCCAAAGCAACTGTTATCTTGATTTCTCTCTTGGCGTCCTCGGTATCGAGATTAATCACTTCAACAGACTCTTGATGCGGTTGAATGACCCTTTCTTCCTGTTTTAACAACCTGGAAAGTTCTTCAGGGAGTTCACAGTCTTCATCACCCTCTTCTTCAGCTTGAAAGATTGGATTTTCAAAGACGAAGTGAGCCATAGCAGAACTGTTATCAATAGGATCTGGTGACGTGCATCTGCATGAGTGATGGTATGTGCTTATGAGTGTGAACAAGAAGTGGAAACTAAACAAAACATTACCAAATGTATATATATATATATATATATATATATATATGTATATATATATATATATATATATATATATATATATATATATATATATATATATATTTTGATTTTTGAAAACTGCAAAAATAGAAAGACAATGAACAAAATATTTGAATGCAAAAAGACGTCCTTTATTTATGATAAAAAAATGCAGGTATCCACATAGATGAGCCCTACAATGAGTCATCACGCCCTGGGCGGAACGTAAGACTTGGATATGCATGAATAACCAAAGAAAATTACTCTTTAAGAATAGTGACTTGGATAATCTCTTCAGAAGACCAGTTGCGGAGAACTTCACCCGGGACCCTTGGACGCACCCAGTTGTCAATGTCGCAATCAATATCCCCATCTTCTTTGTTGATTGCAGAGACCTGGCCGTACTGAATGATGCCAGCACTAGATAAAGTATTCGGCCCCTGGCGAGTCTGAGGCGTTGAAGTTGTAGAAGTCAATGTCGGCTGATACCCAAACCCAAACTTGTCTTCCTTTATAGGTAAATCCACTAGACGTCCCCAACCGGGAGCAACACCTGAATTTATCAAGGCATGTGCTTGCTTGAAGGACGACAAAGAGGCACCTACTTCAATCTCTTCCACTAGAGCTGCATCCTTGACTTGAACTGCCTCAAAGTCCTGACACAGGGTCTCATGAATCTCACCTTCTACCTCTACATACTTGAATGTAGACAGGTTACTGACCAGAATATCCTCCTCACCACATACAGTGATAATTCTTCCTTTGACCGGGAACTTGATCTTCTGATGCAAGGTCGAGGAGACTGCCCCAGCATTGTGGATCCAAGGACAACCCAGCAAGCAACTATACGAAGGACTGATATCCATCACATAGAATACAGTGTTAAAGGTTTGTGATCCAATCTGAATTGGCAATTCTACCTCTCCGAACACCGACCTCTTAGAACCATCGAAGGCTCTTACCACAAGATCGGAAGACTTCAAGATCAAACCTTCTACATCTAACCTTGACAGGGCTCTCTTGGGTAGCACATTGAGAGAGGAACCTGTATCCACCAGAACATGGGATAACACAGTGTCTTTACACTCCATCGAGATGTGCAAAGCCTTGTTATGATCGCGTCCAGCTGTCATCAAGTCAGAATCAGTAAAACCCAACCCGTTGCTTGTATGAACATTTGCAACGATCCCTTCTAGTTGGTTCACTAAGATCTCCTGAGGCACATATGCAGCATTAAGGACCTTCAGGAGTGCCTCCCTGTGTGCCTCCGAACACAGCAGGAGTGAGAGAATAGATATCTTGGATGGCGTCTGAATCAACTGATCGACTACCTTGTAATCGGTTTTCTTTATAATTCTCAAAAGTTCGTCCACATCCTTCGCAAAAGCAGGCTCAGAGCCAGCCTGTGGTGCAGAGGTACCCTCATTCATAACTTGCTTGCCTTTGGCCTTCGCCGCGGCGTCAGCACTATCAGGTTGGGTAACCGGTGGTGAGAATAGTCTACCACTTCTGGTGAATCGCCCGATTCCACCAACATTGTCCACTGCGGGATCTTTTATCTCAATTCCAGGTTCAGACTTCTGATTCTGCACCTCTTCTACTTTCAGTGGCTCCTCCACTCCATGATCATGTGTGTACACATTCCCCCCGTAATGCCAAGGAATGGCCCTTTCGCTGGTGAAAGGTAAAGGACCAGGGGTCGTGATGGTCATAGTGGATTGATGCGGTCGCACTGGTGGTACCGGTTGCGCTAATGGCGCACTGATCTGAGCGGTCGGGTAGAAAATTGTGATAGTGGCAACGTCACAGTCATACTCAGAAATCTTATTTATTGAAGTACAAACATCTGAAACATCGAAATAAAGTTCAGCAAGTACATCAGAATCAAACACCATGTTTGGAATATCAGCAACAGCATCAGAAAAATTAATTACATCATTGGGAATTACAAAATCAGCAGGAACAACATTTGTAAATTCTTCAGCATCTTCAGGAAAGAGAGGATCAACATCTGCATTCTCAACAACCCCTTCAACAGACCTCTGGGCAGATAAGTCTTCAGCTTGGAGGATACCATCGTCAAGCAAGGCCTGGATACCCTGCTGCAGCTTCACACAACCCCCACTATGTGCAACACAACCCAAACAACCGCTCCCAGAGTCGGGGAAAACATCTGCCTTTAGCAAGTATTCTTTGATTTCTAACAGCGGAGTCTTTAGCTTCAACACCTCCTTGACTAGTTTGGCTTCTTCTTCAACCATGTTAACATTTGCTCCACCATGCTGCGGCATGAGATTGTTGACAACATTAGGAGCCGGCGCAAAGTTAATGGCCTTTGAATCAATAAGGTCCTGAACTACGTGCTTAAAAGCTTTGCAGTTCTCAATAGTGTGGCGAGGTGCCCCAGAGTGGAAATTACACCTAGCATTGGCATCATAACCCACTGGAAGCCTGCCAACGGGAGGAGCCAAAGTGCGTAACTGCACAAGTTGCAAATGTTGAAGGTTGGGAAGCAACTAGGCATACGACATCGGAAGAGTGTCGAAACGCCTATCCATCATCCTCTGTCTCTGTTGATAAGCAGGTCTGTTACCCTGTTATTGTTGG
Organism: Lathyrus oleraceus; assembly: GCF_024323335.1. Taxonomy (NCBI): domain Eukaryota; kingdom Viridiplantae; phylum Streptophyta; class Magnoliopsida; order Fabales; family Fabaceae; genus Lathyrus; species Lathyrus oleraceus. Next base: position 256,867,479 of record NC_066581.1, read on the forward strand.
TATTGATTTTGTTGTCGTTGTGGTTGTTGTTGTTGCACTGGTGCTGCAGTCGGAATGGTCACAGCTGTAACATAAGGTTGTTGATGGTAATTCTGAAAACTGCTCCTTCGGTTACCCCTGTTCTAATAAGTAGACACAGCATTTGCATCCCCTTCTCTCCTCTTCTCTCCTCCTAAGAACGACTTCTTTGTCCCTGAGGATGATCCAACTCCATTTTGGATCTTACATGTCTTAAAGTAGTTCTCCACCCTCTCACCGGTAGAGACCACATCAGCAAAATTTGAGGCGTTGCAACCCACCAGACGCTCCAAATAAGATCCAGGCAGTGTGTTCATAAACATGTTGGCCATCTCTTTTTCCAACATCGGAGGCTGAACACGGGAAGCCAACTCTCTCCAGCATTGAGCATACTCTTTGAAGCACTCATTGCTCTTGAGAGACAGATTCTAGAGCTGAGTCCTGTCAGGTGCCATATCTGCATTGTACTGATATTGCTTCACAAAGGCCTCAGCCAAGTCTCTCCAACAGCAAATATGGGCTCTGTCCAGCCTCATATACCACTCCAAGGATGCCCCCAGCTAGGCTGTTCTGGAAGAAGTACATGAGTAGCTTCTCATCGTCAGAATACGCAATCATCTTGCGGAAGTAAGCTTGTACGTGAGTCTTCGGGCAAGAGTTTCCATTGTACTTATCAAACACGAGGACTTTGAATTTTGGCGGAACTCTCATGCCTGGGACCAGCCCCAAGTCAGCAACATCCACACCAAGAGAATTCTGCCCTTCCACAACATTTAACCTCTCTTCCAGTCTCCGAAACATAGGGTACATACCATGGCCCATGCCAAAGTCCTCCTGAAGTAAGGGGAACTGATCCTCCTGATCATCATGGATGGGTTGTTGATCAAGGTTGACATGTGGGATCGGGATAGGCCCCGATCCATTGGGTCCATTAGCCTCTCCAACTGGAGGATCAGCCACAACCTCCGGTTGAGTGGTAGGGGGATCCCTCTGTACCAACAATCTAAGCTCCCGTTGTCCCTGAGCCACTCCTTGGACCACTTCCATGAATTGATTCATGCGAATCCTCATCTCAGCGAGCTCTGCTTATAAACCTTCCATTGCTCTCTGTTGATTCCTTCGGGTACCGTATCAGTGAATGCCTGAGTCAGCTATCCTAATAATGGAATACCAAACAAGATGAGAACATTGCGGCGGTACCTGTTATGCAAGACATGCTAATGAATATGCAAATGCAATGACATGTTTATCAATTTCAAAGGGTATTCTACCCCTTGATTCCAGTCTCACATTAGATAAATAGTGTAAGAAAACCCCGACTAGAATCAAGAAGAAGATATAAACCCCTAGGAATAGATAAACATGATGCATGCAATGCTTATGATTTAATTTTTATATCAGAGGAACTTTAGAGTCTTATTTGCAAATTTTGGAAATATTAAACGTTTATCACATACGAAAATATCATGTCAATTAATATTTGGAAATGTTTTTACGCCAAAGAAGTACAGTCTTGGTAACCAAGTACAATACAAGAGAGAAGGAAAATGAACATCCTATGGATCCCTAGAAGAAATCGTCCAAAGCCCTCGAGACCGGAAGATAAGCTACACGAAGCCTCTTCACCTCCCTCTCATAGGCTGCCTCCATATCTGCCTTCTCTTTGGCGAGTCGATCATACTTCCTCTTCCAAAACTTGGAAGACTGAGGAAGTAGAGAAGTTAATGCGTCATCAGGATCATCAATAACCTGATGCTCAAGGAACTCTATCAAAGCATCCTTCTCTCTGATCTGCTGAAGCAACTCCTCTCGTTCACGGATCCAAGCACGCGAACGGTGTTCATCTCTCAACTCCTCTACTCCTTGGCTAGGGAGGGTTGAAGGCCCAGCCACAACCAAAGGTGCGGGTCTTGGATACTCATAAGGCATGAGGTACTCGGAAGCTCTCCTCCTAACCCAAGAGGTATAGGGTTCCAAAGCGATACAGTTCTTCGGTCCTAGCTCCTTCCTTCCTTTCTTATGGATCTTGCGCCAAGCGCGGACCATCCTGCCCTTCAAGCCTTCGGGATCTTTACCCTCCTGAAAGAACACACCCTCTAACAGAATGTTATTGGGTTTATCCTTTAGGGGGAACCCAAGCTGACGACGTGCCAAAATAGGGTTGTAGTTAATTCCACCGCATGTACCAAGAAGAGGTACATTGGAGAATTCACCACAAGAGTCGATAATCTGCACACCTCATATACACGGTTGTACCAAAAGATATCATCATTAGTGAGAGACATAAGTATCGTGGACCACCGTAGACATCCTTTGTTCTCCTTGAAGGCGAGCGTCTGAGGCAAGTGAGAAATAAACCACTTGAACAACAAAGGCAAACAACACACAATGGTACCACCGCCCTTTGTATTCCTCATATGCAAAGAGAAATAAGTGTCACCCAACAGAGTAGGAACGAGATTAAGAGTAGAGAAAATCCTAATGGCGTTCACATCCACAAACTTGTCGATGTTGGGGAATAACACTAGCCTATAGATGAGAAGTACAAATATGGCCTCAAAGGCGTCCTCACTCATGGCCTTCCCAAACATAATAGCTTGATCAATGAGGAAATCAGATGGGAGACCTTGAATTCCACCTTTGGTAGTCATATGAGCACCAATAATAGATTCATCTATACGCAACAGATCAACAATCTCTTGAGAAGAAGGAACTCTCTCCAAGCCACTGAACGGCAACTGGTCTAGGATAGGTATGCCCACAAGATAGGCATACTCCTCAAGCGTGGGCAAAAGCTGAAAATCCGGAAAAGTGAAGCAACGGTACAAGGGATCATAGAACTGCACCAACACACTCATTAGACCTTCATCCATTTGAGTAGCCAGAATAGACAGAAGCTTCCCATTACGAGCCTTGAATTCCAAGGGATCTAATACATAGGATGTCAAACTCCTTAACTCTTTCAAGTCGGGTTGTCTAAAAATGTACTTCTTCGTATTCCTTCTTTGCTTATCCATGTCTTAAAATTTGCAAATAGACCTCTTAAGTTCCTTGAAAATTTTCTCATTGTTGATAATATGGATGTGTATGAATGCATGTATGCATGGATGCAACAATCACACTCAAGGATCAAGCAAATCACACCACACAAAGGTCATGGGATGGATCAAGTCATCCTTAATATCAATCATCCATTTTGGTGGATTATGGTTTACACCTTATCAACACCCAAGTTCCATTGATATTAAGGATACACAAGAACGGATCAACCACAAATCAAGGGTTTGTTGCGAGTCGCGAGCATGGAGTCTTGGTTAAGAACCACCCAAAGGGAGTGTACTATGGTTAAACCTGACAATCATGTTCTACAAGAGGTTCCCATAGTCATCATCCCATCTTTCGGATATTATCGGATAAACGACAACTCGTATTCCAAAAATATTCTCAAGAGAGACTCTTATGAGTGTAGTATCGCGTAACAATCGTATCAAATCTTACACTTAAACGATCTTCGCACTACGTCCAAAAAATAGGCCAAGATGGGCGTGGTAAACTAAGGTCCTTGGCTTCTAAGGCATATATTGGAAAGAGTAATGCCTAACCACGACTACTCGTGTGACATTATTGATCCCAACATAACCTCCACCAAGTGAATGGGCTTGCAAGTCAACTTGCTAAGGAATAACTCCACACAAGTCAACAAGACTATGCCATTCTCCTATCCTAAGTGCACTCGAGTTCGGGTATAGAACTCATCTCGCAAAGATCACCAAGCATAAAAGGAATTAATATTCAAACAATTCAATAATTACATATAATACAGTAATCTTAAATTGCACAAAAATATGTCACAAAGTAATATACCATACAATACAACAAATATGAGAAGTAGGCAAAACCCATTAGGCAAATGATATTCCCCAGCAGAGTCACCACTTTTCTGTAGCGGGGTATTCGTTACCATTAGAGATATTGACTAAATCCAAGGTAAACCATACAAGTCGAGTCGCCACCACACTTCTATTTATCCAAAGGAATGGTTAGAAAGCGAACAAAAACCTAAAAGTTTTATCGAATAAAAAACTAGTAAAAATATCAGAGATCTGGGTAAGGGGGTTGGTTATGCAATGGGAAGGTTTTAAGCACCCAAAACATCCTAGGTACTCCTAGGGAGCCCTTTTCATAAGTGTTGTTCTAGTCTAAAGGGTGTAGGTATATCTAAAGTACTATTTACTAAAAGGAAGGTTAAAAGAAAATGACTCGCAAGGATGTCTCATCCACTGCCTACGTATCTCATCTGAGTATGAGAATCAGAGTCTTCGTAGCTCGGCTACCTATGGGTTAAAGAGAAGTGTGCTCGGTAAGACGCCGCGTCTTATGCCTACGTATCTCATCTAGAATGAGAATCAGAGCAAAATATAGTTCGGCTAACTACGGGAACAAGGGTCTCGATTGCAACTAGGGCAAGAGAAAGGGAAGGTCTCGATCGCAACGAGGGAGAGAGAAAAGAATCGCAACACGGTCGAAAGCAAACAAGGATTAGTTGTTAGTCATCAGTCAAAAAACTCGGCAAGACATCACATCTCGTGCCTACGTATCTCATCTGAACATGAGAATCAGAGTTGTCGTAGTTCGACTAACTAGGGGTTAAGGATTGCCATCTGAACATGGACTTACAAAAGAGGACACCAGCTGTGTCAAAGGATGGTGGGCAGTGTGTTCAACGTCCTAGCAGTAGGTGTCGCAGCTCGCTGAATCGAGTCTTAGGCGGTTACCTCTTTGCAATAGAACGAACTGACATGCCACAAGATCGGAGACGCACGGAAGGTCTAAAAGTGGGGAAGCTCTGCTCTAGAGTTGTCATGCAATATGGACCTATGTGTTAGGATTTACAAAGGGGAACATTTACCTAATGTTAGCATGCAAAGAATAAGGGAATTCTACCTATGTTATCATACAAAGGGTTCTACCTAATGGGCGCTACCTAAACGGAACAAGAGTCGACGGATGGAGCGCGGAGAGGAGTTACGGATAAGGGTAGATGGTGATGCCGGAGGCAATCGACTTATAGGTAGATGGCGATGCCTGAGGCAATCGACTTACAAGAGGATGGATGAATGCGTGCTGGTTCTATTAAGTTTTGAAAATGATTACTCGACGTTGGATCAAGCTTTTGATCTTATTTTGAAATGGTTATCGGATGTTCGTTTTAATTCTTGTATTAACAGGTGACTAAAGAAATAAAGAAATAAATATTATACACTTTATGGGAGAGGGGTACATTTGTTATGAATGGGGATTGTTCATGGCAAACAAACAATAAGAATATATGCCTCATACATCATACTAGTAGGCAACAGTTATCAATCAGATCGGATAAATAAACAATATATAATCAAACCAAAGAATCAAATAATGGAGCATTTAAACAATGAATGGGAGTATGACCATGTTAAATAATCAAGCAATAGAAAGCATGAATGAGAGAAACAAGTATTAAAGATAATAGATGAATCAAACAGATGAAAATATACACACGAAGGGTCCACTGAATAATTTAATCGGGAAATGAGGTAAGGACCAAATAAAATCAAGGTAAAAGGCCTATAATACATGGCATATGAGATGAACAAGGGAGGATCAGAAGATCTCTTCAATTGCCATGAGCAATCCCTAAGTCAAACATCGATCATAAAGAAGTCAACTGAAAATTCAAGTCAACTTAAAAAATTACAAATAAATAGCAAATTATTCAAGAAAATTATGAAAAATTAAACTAAATAAGGTGGGGTCAGGACATCATCATCCCCCAAAAAGATTTTAAAAATAATGAAAATTGGCATGTGAATTAATTAAAACAAGACATAGGTCAAACCAAAAGTCAATTAATAAGACTAGGTTAGAAATAAATCAAGAATAAACAGTAAATTAATCAAGAAAATTATGAAAAATTAAACTAAATAAGGTGGGGTCAGGACATTATCATCCCCCAAAAATATTTTTAAAATAATGAAAATTGTTACATAAATTAATTAAAATAAAACAGAGGTCAAACTAAAAGTCAATTAATGAGACCAGGTTAGAAATAAATAGTAAATTAATCAAGAAAATCATCAAAAATTAAAATAAACAAGATGGGGTCAGTACATCATCATCCCCCAAAAAGATTTTAAAAATAATGAAAATTGGCACGTGAATTAATTAAAATAAAACAGAAGTCAAATTAAAAGTCAACCAACCAAACTAGGTCAAAAAATAAATCCAAAATAAATTGAAAACGTGAAATAAAATTCTAAGAAAAGGTCAGGTTGACCATGAGACAGTGGTCAACCTTCATCCCAAAAATCAAATGCTAACAGTAATTTTAAGTCATAAAAATAAAATCAATAAAAAAAAGTGTGTTAAAATGGAATTATTTAGAATAAATAATTAAAATAAAATATTAATATTAAAAGAATACGAAAATAAAAATTATATAAAATTAAATAAAACGTTAAGAAAAGTGAAAATATTTTTGGGTAATTTTATGGACGAAGAAAATATTTTAAATAAGAAAAAGAAATATGAAAACGGAAGGATTAATGGTGATGAACATGGTAAGCAAGCATAGATATATCAAAACATGACCATGGAAGAGATGATTACCTAATGGAAAATAGAAGTGGAATGGAATCTGATATGTGATGAAGCTTTGCCTCCTTGCCACGAAATTCTAATGCCCCTTTAGGGTTAGGGTTTCAACTTCTTAAATAGGGTGGATTAGGTGTTCTCACGAGCTTTTTAATAAGTGATTTACCCATAAGAATAAAAGTGTGAAGTGAGGTGTAAAATGTTGTTATCTTGGGCCAAACTTAAGTGAATGTATGTCCAATGCATGGCCAAAAGAGGTAAAAAAAAACGTGACTGGTTTGTGCAGCATGCTTAGAAAATCTGATTGGGCCAGCCAGGCCCAAAATCTGCCTAGAAAATCAAGTCATGGTGCCCACTTTAAATGAATGTATCTCTCAAACCATGGATCCAAATGAGATGATTCCAAAAGGATGTGAAAGAGGACATGACAAGGTACAATTTTTGTGAAGAAAGTAGTTTCAAATAATGCCTTGAAGTGCAAGAAAACTGGCCAAGAAGTCTTGACAAATTTTGAAGATTTCGGACTTAGAAATTTTTCTAAGTGTCCTAAATAAATGTCTCACTTTGACTAAGCATAACTTTCTCAATTCTAATCCAAATGGAGCAAAATTTATATCTCTAGAAAGCTTGGAACAAGAGAAACAACTTTCATATTGGAGAATGTTTCAAATGGAGCTTTTATCTTGATGCGAAATGGGCTTAAAGTGAGTGCAACGATCATGAAAACTTGCCCTAAATGGAAAGTCATCCATTTCCAAATTAAGTAACTTTTCCAATTCCTGATTAAATGATGAATCCATGATCCAACCTTGATCAAATTTCACATGTAGGATCCCCTAGGCATGGATTTTGAGATTCCACTCTCAAAATGTCAGGAGTTGACTTTTCTGGCCCCACAATTGACTTTTCCCAAACTGTCTGATTCCCGATTCCATTGATCAATTGAAGCACTTCTAGCTCAAATAAAGAGCTGATTTTTTGTATGTAGACCCTTGTGGACATATGGAGGGCCATGGAAAAGAGTTTCACCTAAAGAATCAGAAATAAACTGATTTTATACCAAACCCTAGTTTTAGGGCAAAATGATCGGGAACTGATTGCACTGCTTGCCAATGGATCTTTCTGAGATAATTGTGAGTCTTCCTAGGCCAAGATGCCTCTCTAATCATGACATGGATGAGCTCCTCTACTTCCAACCAAACATTTCCTGTTGCAGGTAGCCATGAAACCCTAATTTCTGATTAAATCCAGATGAACACTCTGATAGCTTTGAATCCTTCACTGATGAACTGAGGACCATAATAAGATACTTGGACCCCCCTGAGACCCTTGAGACTTGTATACTTAGAAAATGAAGTTCAATTCTCAATCTTGCTTTGTGTGGGCTCCTTCTGTTAAGGAGTGATCGATCAAAACCTGATCTCCATGTCACTAATGCAGTATGTAATGAGTATGACCTAATATGATGCTAATGAAGTGTAAAACATAATCCCATGCTTACAGGAAAAATAAAGGGTAAATTTTGGGGTATTACACATGCAACAAGCTCAAGGATTAAACCAACTACATGCCCAAACAGTAGTTAATCCAAAAGGCTCTAATGTGAGTGCAATTTCCTTGAGATCCGAAAAAGTTACAGAACCAGCCCCAGAAAAAAATAAAAATATTGTTAGTGTAACACCTGAAAATAAACCTGAACCTTCTATTGTTATTGAGGTTGAAAAAAAGTATATATCACCAATCCCTTTCCCACAAGGAGTACTGAAAAATAAGAAGGTTGACGAGGAAAAACATTCTGTTTTTCAAATAGAGTTGGTTTCTGAAGTTGTTGATGAAGCTTATTCTGATTTGTTTTCAGCTGATTTTCCAACTTTATCTGGTTTTGATGATATTTACTCATGTGATGATTGTACTAACACTAACTTTTATTCTGTTTGTGCTGAGACTGATGTTGCCTTGTTGGGTGATAGTGTAAATGAAGTTGTTTATGTAGCTGAAGCTCTTGACATTCCGGCTGCCCCAAACATACCATCTACTAAACAACCACATTCTATAGAGCCTAAACCACTTCCCAAGAATTCCTATTATTCATCAAAGCTTCAACTTAAGCAGAAACATAAGAAGGGAATTGGATGGACATTGGCTGACACTCGTGATATTAGTATTTCCATATGTATGCATAAGATCTCACTTAAAGATGAAATAAAAGTAGTGAGACAGCCCCATAATCCTTTGATTCTTGATATTGTGAAAAAGGAGATCACTTTCACGCGCCCATTCAACACTTTTACTTATCAAAGATTCTTCTTTGATCCTGGAATACAAGGCGAATGCACTAATCAAAATTTCAAGGTCAATGGACAATACCCAAAGCTACTACATGAGAACCCGACTTTGGAAGAAGAGACTACAGAAGAACTCTCTTTGGGAAAGGCTGCTTATGCAATCACTTATCCGCCTTGACTCCTCGGGTGTGTTCTTTCCTTTCTCCCACTCTTATTTTATATTTATGGTATTTCATTGAGGACAATGTATGTTTTAAGTGTGGGGGAGGAAACCATTTATTTGTTTTGTTTTGTTTTATTTTGTTTTGTTTATTTTGTTTTTCTCTGTTTTTGGTTTTTAGTTGCTAAATTAAAAAAAAATTGCATGTTTTTTCCTTTGGTTTTTGAGTTACAATTATGAGTATTTTTCTTAGTTCTCTTGACTAAAGTCTTGTGGTGTGATATGAAAAATTTATTGTGCATTTTTAGTATGATAGGTAAGACTAAACTCTAAATTGTACATCATTTGTGGTAGATCAATTAACTTTGTGAGATTTTGAGCCTTATATGGATAACATATAAAAATCCATCTCTTTCTTTCTTGTGTGATTCACTCATGTCTGTTAGTCTCTATAACTTGAATTGACTCTTGTTGATGCTGTTGTTTACTTGTGCACACTAATATGATAACGACAATTTTGTTTTTTCTTGTTTTTTTAGCCAGTTAGCCAAAAAGCCAACCCTAAAATAATTGCATCCCTTGTTTGAAACCCCCTTGAGCCTATTATCCTTTTTTTTGTTTAAAACTCATTACAAGCCGAGAAGTGAAAAACAATGTTATCACCCTATTCAAAGGGTTGAAAGAGTCTTGTTTGGAGTTGTGTGGGGTTGAATAACTATGTTTGTAATGTTTCAGAAGTTGGCAGAAAAGAAAAAAAATAGAAAAAAAAGGGAATGGAAAAATAGAAGGATAAGAGGAAGAAAAAAATAGAAGGATAAGAGGAAGAAAAAAAAGGAATTATGTTTGTAATATTTCAATAAATGTCAATACATACTCCTTCAAAAAAAATAAAAAGAGGAAGGAGAAGAGAAAACAATTGCTATAGAATTGTTCAAGTGAATGAAATATTTGGTAAATTCAACTCCCGCAGTTTCTTTCAAGTCTCTTTTATCTCTTTGATTTTAGCCTAGTACCCCTTAGGATTTATCTCACCCTTACATTGGCCACATAAAGTTGCTTACTAACACCATATTCTTGAAGTTTAGACTTAGAACTTTGCTTGCACCTTGTATGTTGATAACCTTTGGAATTGCATGTTTTGTTTGTTCTTGTTTTTCTATTTTGAGTTTTGAATTTATAATTTTGCTCGGAGTGCAAAAGTTCAAGTGTGGGGGAATTTGATCAGTGCATTTGGATGCACATTCTTCTATAATTGTACTTAGGCATTTACTTAGTTTATTTTACTTATTTTACTATTTTATTATGTTTTTAGATTTAAGTTTATTTTTTTGCTTTATTTTATTTGCGTACTTTATTTTCAGCATAAACAATTATTTAATACCTTATCACTATGCAGATCATAACTTGAGCTATAGAAGTCGGATTAACGCGTTCTAATATGCGTTGGAAAGCTAAAAAGAAAAGCTAAAAGTTTCATGTTAAAGACAAAATTAGATTCAGAGTGAAGAATGGCCAAATAATTCGTTGAAGTTCCAGACTTAATTAAAATAGTTAGTTTGGGTCAGTTTTTGTAATTTTCAGGCCGGATCCTATAAGGGCCCGAATTTGCCTTTTATTATATTAGGTCTTTCACTACTATAGTAATCCTAGTTCTGAATTTTGATGAGACATTATTGCTTAGAAGATTTCATGGAGAGCTAATTCCCAAAGAGTTGATCTGTTGTATTCGAATTCCACTTTGAGGTTTTTATTAATTTCAATTTAATTTCAATTTAATTTCAATTTCTTTTCAATTTGTTTTCAATTCTTCATATAAACTCGTTTGCTTAATTCGATTACTTTCATTTGATTAATTTGATTGTTTCTTATAGGATAGAGTTGATTAAATTTGATTGTTTGTATGATCCTTAACTATAATCACGTTAGTGTAGCTTTTTCGTTATCGTGTTTGATTAAGTCGTGTTTGTTTAATTCGCGTCTGCTTAAATCCGTTTGCTTAATTCGGAAATTAGGAACATACATTATATAATACCAATTTGCGCTTGTCAGTGGGTATTGTAATCGAATGGGATTGAATCTGCTAGGGAATTGAAATTATAAGAATCGATGATAAGTCGGAAATCGATGCAATAGATTAACTTATTTATCAATTTTGCTTTTACCTTTAATTATCTTCGATTTAAGTTTTGAACCTTTAAAACCCTTTTTTTCCCATTCGTTTGGTTATAACATTCAAGAGTCCTTGTGATACGATACTCGAGGTGTCGCTTTCCGTTTACTATATTTTATTACTCATTTTTGATCCGTGTGCGACAGCGAATCAAATTGACGTTGTTGCTGGGGACTCTTGTAGATTTTAACCATTATTATAGTCTAACCATTATTATAGTCATAGGTGTTGTTTTTTTTAGCATTTTTTGCCTTAACTTTCTTGCGTTCGGGTCTTTTTGCGGTTTAGGAAAAAAAACCTGTTTTTAAGAAAATCGTCTCAGAATATTCCGATTATTTGTCTATTTATTATTTTATTATGTTTTTAGATTATTTGCCTTAACTTTCTTGGTAGTACTAATTTTCATGTTGTGCTTTAAGTGTAAACAATTAATCTAAACACTTGAGAGTTGAGTGAATAATATCCTGTGAGGATCTTACTGCTGTTGATGTACTCTTTGGTAAGCTGTTTTCCTATCTACTTTGAATGTCACATAAAGTTGCTTACTAACACCATATTCTTGAAGCTTAGACTTAGAACTTTGCTTGCACCTTGTATCTTGATAACCTTTGGAATTGCATGTTTTGTTTGTTCTTGTTTTTCTGTTTTGAGTTTTGAATTTATAATTTTGCTTGGAATGCAAAAGTTCAAGTATGAGGAAATTTGATTAGTGCATTTGGATGCACATTCTTCTATAATTGTACATAGGCATTTACTTAGTTTATTTTACTTATTTTACTATTTTATTATGTTTTTAGATTTAAGTTTATTTTTTTGCTTTATTTTATTTTCGTACTTTATTTTCAGCATAAACAATTATTTGATACCTTATCACTATGCAGATCATAACTTGAGCTATAGAAGTCGGATTAACGCGTTTTGATATGCGTTGGAAAGCTAAGAAGAAAAGCTAAAAGTTTTATGTTGAAGACAAAATCAGATTCGAAGTGAAGAATGGCCAAATAATTCGTTGAAGTTCCAGACTTACTTAAAATAGTTAGTTTGGGCCAGTTTTTGTAATTTTCGGGCCGGATCCTATAAGGGCCTAAATTTGCATTTTATTATATTAGGTCTTTCACTACTATAGTAATCCTAGTTCTGAATTTTGATGAGACAATATTGCTTATAAGATTTCATGGAGAGCTAATTCCCAAAGAGTTGATCTGTTGTATTCGAATTCCACTTTGAGGTTTTTATTAATTTCAATTTCTTTTCAATTCTTCCTATAAACTCGTTTGCTTAATTCGATTACTTTCGTTTGCTTAATTCGATTGTTTCTTATAGGATAGAGTTGATTAAATTTGATTGTTTGTATGATCCTTAACTATAATCACGTTAGCGTGGCTTTTTCGTTATCGTGTTTGATTAATTTGCGTTTGCTTAATTCGCGTCTTCTTAAATCCATTTGCTTAATTCGGAAATTAGGAACATATATTATATAATACCAATTTGAGCTTGTCAGTGGGTATTGTAATCGAATGAGATTGAATCCGCTAGGGAATTGAAATTATAAGAATCGATGATAAGTCGGAAATCGATACAATATATTAACTTATTTATCAATTTTGCTTTTACCTTTAATTATCTTCGATTTAAGTTTTGAACCTTTAAAACCCCTTTTTTCATTCGTTTGGTTATAACATTCAAGAGTCCTTGTGATACGGTACTCGAGGTGTCGCTTTCCGTTTACTATATTTTATTACTCGTTTTTGACCCGTGTGCGACAACGGATCAATTTTTTGCTATCTTTACTAAGGTTAACTTCAAATCAAAAGATATTTAATTGTATTACCTTTCTTTGTTTCCTTTTCTAGAATTTGTCTTGTCATTATTAGTACCGGTGGGGAGTATTATAATTATTAATTAATGAAGAGATTAATTAAATAAATAACCATTGTTGTATTCCAATAATAACATGACACCTTGCAAGTGAGTAAAGAGATGAAATACTTAGTTAAGATTTGCAACACTTTATGAAAGTATGTGTGTTATCAAGGGTCACAATATTTAGTAAAGAGTTGAAACACTTAGTGAAAGAGTGTGTTTTATTAAGGATCGCAATACTTAGTAAAGAGTTATAACACTTTGTGAAAGGGTGTGTTTTTATCAAGGGTCTCAACTTTGTGAAGCAACACCATTTAGTCTATAAATAGACGTTTTTGGATTCAAAAAAAATATACCCATTAAAACTCTTATCTTCCTTCTTTAAATTCTAGGTTACTTTATTCCCTATATTCAAGTTTTCATATGTATTATGCAAGCTCGAAGTAAGCTGAATTATCTCGAGTATTCCTACGTGTAGACTCTGAGATAAAATAGAGAGTGTTTGAAAAAATATTAAGAAAGTCATTGATGACACTCTGTCATTGCATATTTTTTGTCGAAGAAACGAAGCAAAACACGTTAAAGATGATCAAAAATGAAGAATAAAGACCAAAGAAATATGAAAAAATGACAAAGTATGAATAAATAAAGACTTATTGAAAATCTGATGGAAAAATGAGAAAAAGTGTGCAGCTACTGGAATAATCATGCGTGTGGTAGAGATGTATAGTCAGCATTGCGTAAGCAGTGAAGGATATCACACGCGCGATATGTCCTTTTCTTGGTCTATTCTGACACGTTCTGGATTGATTTGACATCTTTATAAGGGAATTTTTTGCATCTTTTCAAGGGTTCTGCGATTTTGACTAAAAGAGACGGAAAAGAACATCAGGGGGGCGTTTTTGAGAGCATTGGAAGTCATTGGAGGAGAGTTCTTCAAGGATTTTCATATGCAATCTTCATCTTATTGCTTGGTGTTTATTTCTATCATTTTGAGTAGCTAAACTTCTCTATGTTAGGTTTTGTTTTGATTTGTCAGTGCATGGATAATTTAAGTTATATTTCTATTTAATTTCTTCTTATGCTCAATACTTTTTATGTGAGATACTCTTTTAATATGATTATGGGAGCATATGGAATATTTACCATTAGTCTATATGTTGGAACTAGGGCAATTATTATACTTACGCTGGTTAAATAGGGATAGGAGACCTCTAGTAGTGGATTTTGAGTTAACGTACTATTGCATTGCCTAATTTCACTTGCGCTGGTTGAATAGGGATAGGAGACCTCTAGTAGGAATTAGTGAGTTATACATCAAGGGATTCAATATAGTGGTTTTGTTAATTCGTCATGGAAATATAACGATTTTTTCATTCATGTAATGCATCAAACATCAACAGGGAATAATAAGGGATTTTATACAAAACCTTATTCCTTTCGCATTTTCTCAGAACAACTTTTATTTTTCACATTCAAACCTGACCCCCCCCCCCCCCTAACTTGTTACTTTCTAAACTTGCACAAATATTGTTTTGTTAAATAGCAGTCCATGTGGGTTCAATATCATGTTATTACTACGACACTATCGGTAAAGTTGCTGAGAAGTCATCAAGTTTTTGGCGTTGTTGCCGAGGACTGTTGATAATTTCAACAAGGCAACGCTTGTGCAACATTTTTCTTATTTATTTTTTTTGTTTTTATTTTTTTCTCGTAATTGTTTAAATTACAGTGCTACTGAGGTATTTCTTGTTTGTGTATGTACAGTACAGGATCAGAATTGACACCGCTTGATCCAGAAATTGAAAGGATTGCACGTGTCATCAAGAGAGTTGTTAGAGAAGAGACTCTAGCTCAAAGGACATTAGTTGAAGAAAATTCATTGATTTATTTGGACTCTGAAGAGGAAATCATCATGGAAGTCATACCACCACCACCCACTATGGGGGACTGCTGTAAAAGGATTGATAAAGGACAAGTTTCTAGAGGGTTTGTACCAGCAACCCTCACTAACTTTGACATAAAACATTATGTGGTTTCAGGTTTGAGAGACAATTTGTTCGATAGGAACACAATTTGAGACCTGTGGGAGCACCTTGCTCGCTTCTATGAAACAACCTCAATGTGTAGGCTAGCTGATGTCATCGAAGACCAAGTCAAGCTGAGGCTGTTTAGTTTCTCGCTAATTGGAAGAGCTAAAGATTGGTTGCTTTTCCTTCCAAATGGAACTATACGGACGTGGAAAATGCTGGAGGACAAATTCTTGGAGAGACTTTTTACCACCACCCAGTTTGTTGAGCAAAGAGCTGAAATCACAAACTTTGAGCAGCAAGAAACTGAATCGTTGTATGACTCATAGGAAAAATTTAAGATTTTATTACGCAGGTGCCCCAATCATAACATTAATAACATAGAAATAATGAAGAGTTTTATTAAATGTCTCAAGGGTCAAACACACATGCTTCTAGACACTTCCACGGGAGGCATGATCAGGACCATGACAAAATCATAGGTTAAAGACTTGATTAAAAAGATGTGCTTAAATGAATATCATTCAAAGAGTGAAAGATCGGTGAAAACTGAAACTGCAGTCATACCAAAAGGTATGTTAGCTATTGATACTCATCTTGCACTTTTAGTTCAAATTAAATTATTGAATAAAGCTAGTTGAAATCATAATGAATTAAGCTAACGTGATTCAGGTACAAACACTGAAATGGGATTTATGTGGAGAGAGACATGCAAATGGAATGTGCTCTTTGGAAGATTCGATGGAAGAAGCTTAGTTTGAAATTTTCTAGAAAAATAATCCGCATTCTAACACTTACAGTCCCGAATGGAAGGATCAACCAAATTTCAGATGGAGAAATAATCAGAATACAAGTGCTAATCAGGGTTTTTAGTAAAATCAACAAGCTCCAACCCAAAGAAAACCTTCACCCCTTGAGAAGACCCTCCACAAATTCATCCAGGCCACTCAGAGCAATTTTGAACAGGTAAATAAACAACATGAAGCAATGAGTAAGAACCATGATGCATCTATAAAAAATTTAGAGATAAAAATTGGTCAGCTATCTCGGCAAATAGCTGATTTACCTAGTTCTAGTGGAGGATTTACAAGTAACATTGTGGATAATCCTAAAAATGAGACATGCAAGGCTTTAGGAGCAGGTTTTAAGGTAATCACTAACATAGGTAAGGATGAATTAATGGAAGAGGTCTTGATTGAAATGGACGAAGTAAGGTCTGAGAAAGAGGAGAGTGAAAATCAAAGTGACCAAGCTGAGAAGGGGGTCACCATTGAGCAATTGAGAGATAAAAACTCCCCTTGGAGAATGACTAAGAAACAACTTAATGACCATAACCCATAGCTACCAGATTACATGAAACTGCCATATCCATTCATTAAGAAGAAATCACTACAAGAAGATGAGGCATGGTTGTTTACCAGGTTTAAAGAGATGTTAACCAAGCTTCACGTAAGTGTTTCTTTTCATGAAGTTTTAGAGCTAATATCAAAATTTTATAAATTTATGAAGGCGTTATTAATTGGTACAAAGAAGAAGTTGGATAAAGAGAATGTAAATGTGACTGAGAAATGTGATACGACATTGTTCCAAACAATGCCAACAAAATTGAAGAATCCAGGTAAGTTTACCATCTCTTGCACAATTGGTAGGGTAGAGATCCCACATGCTCTATGTGATTTGGTGTCGAGTATCAATATAATGCCTCTTAATAAGGCGAATGAATTAAATTTGGGAGAGATCATGTCGAGTAATGTAACTCTCAGTTTAGCTGATTTATCTGTCACTCATCCCCATGTTGTTCTCCAAGTTGTGTTAGTACATGTCGATGATCTAGTTTTTCTTGCAGATTTTGTGGTAGTAGACATGAACGGAGACACAGGCGGCTCAATTGTTATTGGACACCCATTCTTGGCGACCTGGGAAGTGTTAATAGATTTGGAAATATGAGAACTTAGCTTGAAGTTCAATAATGAAAAAATGGTGTTTAATGCTTATGAATTGATAACGTATACAGATGATCTGGAAACATGTTACCATATTGAAGAAAAAGATATTAAGGAAGACAAAGGAAGGAAAAAAGGACAAGTATTGGCGTGAGGGTATCCCTTATGCCTCACGTGCCTTAGGCATGGATCGCCAAGCTAATTACGGTAAAGAAGCGCTAGGTGGGAGGCAACCCATCAATAAATGTGTTTTTAAAAGTTTGATTTGATTTGATTTTATTAGAACATGTCGATTTTTCTATGTTATTTGGAAAGAATAAAATGCAGGTGAAAAATAAAGTAGAGAAGAGACAAGTGAAAGAAAAAGAGGAGAGGAAAAAAAGAAATCCCTTGGAAAAATCACGCAACCCATCACACGTGTGACATGGCTATATTGCATGCATGATGGATTCATAACGTGCGTGATAGATACATTGAGACTCTGGGAACCGTTAGTACCACATGTGCGATGGACACATAACGCACGCGATAGATACATTGAGACTCTGGGAACCGTTGGTATCACGTGTGCGATGGACGCATAACGCGTGCGATAGGGACGTTGGTTGAGAGACGTTGGAAGACCGTTAGCATCGTGCGCATGATGGACGTATAACACGTGTGATGAGAATGAAAAATTTCCTATAAATAGAGATTTTCAAATCTATTTTCCTCACAACCATTTTCTCTAATCTCTCTTAACCTCAAATCTCTTCTAATCACCATTTTCTACTCAATTTTTCTCTGTGCAGTGTTATTTTTGTGTTATTTTAGGCATAAGGCTTCAAAGAGAGGAAGGGTTATAAGAGGTTCATCATCACGTGCTACTCCCGCCCCAAATGCTCCAATTTTTCCAAATCAGAAGTTTTTTTCTGAAGAAAATGCTGGAAAACATTTAAAGTTGGTTGACTACCATATCGTGAGAGAAATAGATTTTGCATATGATCACTTGAGAGGTTTTGAAGAAGTAGTGGAAATGTTGTAACAACGACAATGGCTAAGTTTTAATAACTTAATTCAGGAAACCAACAAAACCATTGACGAGACAGTAAAAACACATAACTAAAAGTAATATTAGGCGAGACATGTAGGCGAAGAACCATTAAAGAGTGTGTGTAAGGTAATATAAATATAATCAGAAGGAATAATAGGTTCAAAGCTTTGCAATATGAAATTCAAATTATATTTTTGTGCTATCTTTACTAAGGTTAACTTCAAATCAAAAGATACTTAATTGTATTACCATTCTTTGTTTCCTTTTCTAGAATTTGTCTTGTCATTATTAGTACAGGTGGGGATTATGATAATTATTAATTAATGAAGAGATTAATTAAATAGATAACCATTGTTGTATTCCAATAATAACATGACACCTTGCAAGTGAGTAAAGAGATGAAATACTTAGTTAAGATTTGCAACACTTTATGAAAGTGTGTGTGTTATCAAGGGTCACAATATTTAGTAAAGAGTTGAAACACTTAGTGAAAGAGTGTGTTTTATTAAGGGTCGCAATACTTAGTAAAGAGTTATAACACATAACTAAAAGTAAAAACACATAAAGTGATAGGTGAATGAGTTCTCTCACTTGCAGATGCTCAAGTCTAATTCAACAAAGAATACGTCTAAAATTTAGACTACTTAAATATATTAACTATTGAATTGTAACTATAAGATTCAAATATATAAGAATTATTGTCATTAGTGAGGATTGCGATCCACTCACAATTTAAATTTAAAACTTAGACAAACCCACGTTAGCTAGAACTATGGTTGGCTATGTTCAATGACTTCTAAGTTCCAACAACTTATTTTAAAAGAAAAATAAATAAAATTGAAAAAAAAAATGGTAGTACTAATTAACAATCATCAAGCGCAATGGAAAGAATAATGTTGATGAGTAGGTCTTATTTAAGGATCTATTGACTCACAAATCAAAACATAAAGTAATACTTGTTGAAACTTTTGTAAGCCTTAAAATATTGTGGTAGATAATTACATTAGATATCTATTGTTTATTTCAAAAAAATAGAGTGTGATTTTAAGGTCAATTTTGACTTCAAAAATCACATTTAAAATGTTCTGTTATTTACATCGAATAGTCATAAATTATAGGTTCTTCAATTTAATAGCCTATACCTTTATGATTAAAGTATGAAAAGATGTACCTCCAAATAAAGCTACATCACCTGGCAGTGGTGGAAACATGAGCATCAATTAAAACAGATACAAAAAAGTGAAAATGAAAAAAAGAAAGAAAAACTCAAACAGTGACATGTTAGTAATTGAGGAAAGGGGTAATCTTGCATTCTACGTCACACAATATAAATATGTATATGATATCTTTTGTGGGGTTATGTTGATTTTGTATTGTACTATTTAAATTATTTTGAATAATTATTATTTTTTATTTGAATTTATTTGCTGTTAGGTGATACAGAATGGAAAAAGAGGCCCAGTGAATCTCTATATGAGGCAAAACAAGTTAAATAAATATACTGACACTAGGCCAGTGATGCCAATTTTGAAGAGACAGAACCAAAACTATATTAATTTGTTGTGTTGTAAAATGGTTTTTGATTTTTTATCTGATGATGAACAGAAAGGATGGAGAATCATTGAGTCTCAATTATTTTTGGAAGTTGACATTGTGTAATTAACGTTGTTGGTTTATTGGTTACTCTATTATTTATTTATTTATTTATTATCGTTGTTTTTTGAGTTGGGATTCTTGATATGAAGATTTTTTCTAATGGTTTATAGGTAAAGTGAAACTTAATCTCTATATATTTTCTCCCATGTGAAATTGAATTTTTGGCTAAATTTATGATTGATGAATTGTCAATTATTAGTTTTAATGGTTTCTACACTTCACACTGCAACTCCTTCAAAAATGAATCCAACTAGATTGTTTCTTTGTACACTAGGAAATGAAATCATTATTGTGCTTGAAAATATAGCCTGAGGTGTTTCTTCTATCAGTTTTGTATTACATTAATCAGAATTTGAGTAACCTATCAATCTCGCCTTATTCTTTTTCCCATCAGTTGAAAATAGCAAGCCATGTTCTATAGTGCCATTTAGGTGTCTGAGTATTCTCTTTGCAACCACTAGATGTGATTTTCTAAACTCACTCATGAACCTAGTGATTATACTTACTACATAGCAAATATCAGGCATGTTATTACATAAGTGCTTAAGTAATTCCACAAACTACTTGCACAATGTTACTCCTACCTTCCCTTCATCATAGAATTTGTTTTGAGTTGGTCAAAGTCCCAAATGGTTGAGGCTCATTTCAACTAAAATGTATTCCATTTGTCCTAATGTATAAAAGTCAGTTCACAAGGAAAATAAGGTACATTCTATGATCTCCAATTTTCACTACACTCATCTTGAATCTTAAACTGACTTGGGTGTTGGAGTGCTAACCTTGCAGGTCCACCACGCTTCACAGTATCAGAGATCAGCACCACCAATCCAAGATCATCAGTTCATCAACTGCATCAAATTCTGGTTTTCGAACGGAACAATGGTGCCATATGTGGGAATCAACTTTTATTACCTACGTTTTCCACGATTTTGCTATTCTCTCTTCGATTTGTCAATACATAACCTTTGAGGATCACCAAATCAAGAACGATCTGGATCGAAGGCAAATTTTTGTCGTGTTCTATTAATTGATCATCATGTCAACTTTGATCCATCAAATTTTTTTATCTTTAATTCTTGATAAATATCTGCAAAGTAAAAGAATGAATGACACTAAATCCAAATCCAAATTTACATTAGGATTATCAAAGAATGAAGGTTCTTAATCAACCTTCTGGTCTCGCATTACCTCAGTCATTTGTCGCTAGTGTGGTACTTACCGTGGAAACTTCAAGGATATGACGCGTTCATAGCTACTGCTAACATAGATCTGTTACCGCAACACTTTCTCCATGAGATTAAAGATCTCCAAACATTGATCGAAAGTCGTGTCAAACCAAATATGATAGTTCATTATGAAGCTTGTGTTACTACTAAAGTTACTTAATCTAAAAAAAAGTGAAACAAACGTCTAATGAAGGATTATTTACTGGGAAAAAAAGTAATCATCGTGAATAGTGCATTGTACCGCCATGATGCTAAGTGTTGAGCATTATCACTATACTACGCTTTATCCTTGTCACTCAAATATGTTTCTTTCAATGGCATTTTCCTAGTAAGATTCCTCTCCTATGTGATGATTGATTGTTGCATCAAGAAATAAAGATGTAGGAGCACAAACAAGTCCAAAAGCAAGACGCGATCAAACTACCAGATCTCATAGCCAGGTCTTCAGGATAACATAAATTCGTTGAACATGTGTAAGGAAATGACACCCCAAACCCCGTCATAGGGGAGTTGAAGTTCTAGCGAAGACACCTTTGGTCGGTGTTTATATTTAATTTTATATTCAGCCTTTTTGGTCTACAATGGGAGTATCAAATGAATACAGTAATGTATTATCATCATGTACTTCAAAGGATATTATGTTGGAATACTCTGAAACATGATTCCTTGGCCTTAGTGTCTCAGTGGTCTTCATCAAGCCATGTCATTAATGAAGCCGACCATCTGGTGGTTCTCGTCGGTGACGAAGACCCGGAGGCCTTCGAAGTGGACCGTTACTCCATCAGGCAAGTGAAGATAAGACAATTTTCACCAACGCCTCGACCAATTAAAGAAAATATGATATAAAATAGGACATTGTAACCTTACCTCTACTTTTATTAGTTAGATACTTTGTAAAGTTGTTACACAATTTCGATAATTGATATCCTAATTATGATGTGACCATAAAAATGTTGTGTGTTTCATGAAGGAAAGTGTGAGTATGTCTTTGGAGACATACTTCACCTCTAAGGAGCACTCTTCTCAATGTAGGTGGAGTACCCCTACCCTCAGATCTAGGCAATCCAAGGGCGTTAGGCGGTGGAGCCTGGAGACGTCCATCTTGATCTGAGCTATAACTCGGGGGCAGGGGCGGGGATCTTACCCTTGGTCGTGGAATGGTCCCCTGTGACGCAAAACTTAACGTGAAGATGTAATTACGCCTTGTCGGGTCCAAACCTCGTCTTAAGGAATGCAAATACACACGGAATCAGAAAATGCTAACTAGAGCAAACAAATATATATTGAATCAATGGATTCTAAATACAACGAATGTTAAATACAACATACAAGCCACCCACTAATTACAGCAAGCACATTAACCAAACATGGTGTTTAACAGTGCTTAAAGCACTACAACAAAAATTGCCAAAATGCATTGTCAGGCAAGTTCAAAGAGCACATCAAGTACTTCAACGTAACGAGACACATCTTCCCCCCCTGAAGGCAAACAATAAGGGTTCTCACACCTGAAGCAGACAATATCTTGCAGGGCTATGATGCATATTCACGGCTCACCGGTGAACACCGATAATGTCTCTATAGAAAACAACTTTACATTGCACGGACAACAAGCAAACCCTGATGTTATAATAACTCACAAACAACCAAAATGAAGCATACCAATAAATAAATGGAGTCAAATAGAAGACTCAAAGTTAAATAATGCACAACTCCCTGAGGTAAAAAAATTTATTTATAAATATTAGTTGTCATTACACCCCAAGGCATAAAGCCTAGGAAACATTATAGGGAAAAAGGAAAATAATGAAAAGAAGAAGAGGAGTAGTCAAGCGGTAGTTCTAGGAGACAACGTATCGAGATCACCCTCTAGAGTACCCTCGAGGGAGGCCTGAATCCTTAGAGGCTGACCAAATTATTAGAGGTTTCCCCGACTTTCTCAATGCCCGACAAAGCCATATGGGTAACTATTATAGGCCAAAGAAAGGCCCAAATGGCCGAGGCCCGCTTTAACTCAAATCCGCTTCATTTGACCAAATGTATAAAAGTCAGTTTGCATGGAAAGCAAGGTACATTCTCTGATTTTCATTTTTCACTACACTCGTATTGAGTCTTGAACTCACTTGGGCATTAGAGTACTAACCTTGCAGGTCCACCCTGCGCCACCGTATTAGAGATCAACATCATCGGTCCAAGATCTTCAGTTTATTAACTACATCTAATTATGGTTCCCAAACATAATAACATTCATCGAGCGTTTCATTTGTTTCATATGGTTTTGTGATTGTGTTGTAACCAGTCATTTCAAAATTATCTAACTACTCATTCATATACTTTTCCTAATGCATTACCATGTTTTCCTTGACTTATCACTCATCTTAAGCTCAACATTTATTTTGTCTTTTATATTCTCAACCTCAAATAAATGATTGTTATTGATGAGAATATCAGCCACATACATGCATATCATCATGGTGGTTGAATGGTTTTAACTTTTACATATAGACACCATACTCAATTGTGCACTTTTTGAATCATAGCTTAATTAAAATTGGTTAATTTCATGGTATACGCCATACGAGCTTGCTTCAATCCATATATGACCTTGTGCAACTTATATACCATATCTTCTTTGCCTTTTTACCTAAAATCCCGGTGATTTAGTGGCAATTTTTTTCCAATTGATCATTTAGGAATGCAAACTTTACATTCAAGTGATAGAGGGGTCAATTCCTGCTACTAGCTATTATCACAACTAGTCCCACTGTCTTAAGTCTTATCACAAGAGGAAAAAAACCTCATTGTAGTCAATACCATACTTTTGCAAGAAACCTCTAGCTACCAACCTTGCCTTATGCCTTGAAAAATTACCATCTAGGTTCAACTCACAATCATGGCCTATTTCCATACTTCTATTATTGCCTCGTCATGGCTTATTGGTTAAACTTCAGCTAATAAAGAAAAGTGAATGAGTTTACCTTTATTGTTGATTGCAATATCAGAGAACAACTCACAATCTACAAGTCTACAAGGAACTTAACTTGTTCTCTAAGGCCTCTCCACATGTATTTGAGTCTCTATTGGTCAATCATTTGCAACCTTAATTTCTTTAACATCAAACTCTTTATTTGATCCTTCATTTTGAACAAGTTTTTCAAAAACATGGTTGATGTCACTTCCTTTCTCTAATGTATCTTGTCAATTCCATGCCTCAGTGTCATACGGGTGAACTGACTTTGTGTGTTTTGCTTTTAATCGCAATGTCGCGGATAGCAAGAGTCGCCACCGACTTTTCTTTTATCCAATAAGGAAAGATGGAAAAGAACAGGAAAGACCTTGATTAGATTTTGGGTTCGGGAGGTACATTATACAAAGGGAAGGTGTTAGCACCCTTTGTATCCATGGTTATCCATGGGCTCTTAATTGCTGGATCACTTATCTTTTTCTTGTCTGAAAAAGTGTGTGAGAGATGTTAAAAAAAATGTTTTGAAAAGAGAATTTAACTTTGTAATGATTCTTGTATGAATGTATACAAAGTGGTTATCTCGTTTAGTTTTGAAAGTCGTTTAGAAAAATATAACTCGGTAATGATTCTAGTATGAATGTATACCAAGTGGTGATTTTCTAAAGGTGTTTTGCAAAGTGTGGTGTATGAAAATGTTTTAGGTTGTGAGCCAGCAATTAAGAGTTATACCGACCCAAGGTCTTTGTGGGCATTTCCTATCCTTATGAGGGTAAAACTGTCCTTACTATTGAGAAGTAAGTAGTTTTATCCTTTGGATGTAAAGGGGTCATCGTAGGGTCATCGATTGGTCATTGAAGGCAACATTTGTAAGGATACCTTAGCATTCGAAGGGACGATCATCATTTAACCGTAGGCTACACCGAAGGGTCATCGAGGGACAAAATCATATATTCGAAGGCAACATCCGAGGGACTATGATTTATTTTATAGGGACATGATGATTTAATCGAAGGGCCTTTGCTAAGTGTATCCCCACATTCGCGGGACATGACCGTAATACCGTAATCGTAGGGTAACAAAAGAGAGGTCCAAGATCACTTATTTAAAGGCAAAGTTTTACAATTAATTAGATAGCCGTAATCAATTAGGTAATTAGGTCCGCATTAAAATCGATTACATAATTAGGATGAATCTCCACAAGGGTATCCCACAAATAAAGTGGAATACCTAGCCAGCTGCTTGTTCCTGGGAATATGTGAACCTTTACAACATTCAGCACACAGGTCAGGATACCAAATCAGGGTGCAATCGAGGATTACACCGCAAATAGAAACACAGCAGTAAGAATGTCAGGCAAAATAATGCATGATTAGCATAGAACAGATCAGATAAGCATAGAACAGAACAATCAAAATATTGGCAACTGTCACGTTCGCCTCTGCCTCGCCTAGCGAAGGCCTAGCGAATGCTCGCTACCTGCTCGCTTAGCGATGTGCTAGCGAGCGGCTGCGGGTTTTGAATTTCAGAACAGTATAACCTCAACCTGCTGCATGGATTATGGCATCCAATACGTAATTAACATGTCAAATATTCAGGATATTCAGGCATACTTAAACTCATATGCAAAATTTAATTACATATCCAAAAATTCAATCATGATGCATTATGTATTTAGAGATTACAGATTGGAAGCATAAAACAGTAGTGATGCGCAAACCTGTTTGCAATTGAATTGCAACGTTGAATTGGCAGATCACCTTTGATATCGAATTGAGTTGGGCGGAGGTAACCTTTGTGCAGATGAGTTGCCTTCAGGGTTTCCTTCAGGGTTGCTCTGAATTCTCTCGGTTAGCCTCCAGGGTTTGTTGTGCCTTCGCTCTTGCTCCCGTCTTCCTTCCGTTTTCGTTCCCCCTTTTTCGTTCTGAAGTGCTGGTATTTATAATGCTCTTTTTGTGACCTAATGGGCTCAGAATGAAGCCCAGAATTTCTGGTGTTCGCCAGCTTCGCTAGGCGAGTGGCGTAGCGAAGGGTTCGCTAGGCGAAGGATTTGCTCGCCTAGCGAGCATGACAGTTTGGGCCATTTCCTCGGTTTGGCCACCTGTGAACTGGGTTTTTGTTCTTCTAAGATCAATACCTTGCAAAATGAGTTAGAGTGCCTTAAAAAATGCCTTGTAATATCAACGGGCAAATTTTGGAGTATGACACTCAGATTCATTAAAAACCACATCTCTGCAGATGTACAACTTATAGGCTCCTGTGGAATGATATTCTATGAATACCATCCTTTTATTTTTATCATCCAACTTATTTCTTCTTTGATCAGATATGTGCTTGAAACATAACGATCAAAACACTTTGAGATACTTCACACTTAGCTTTCTTCCACTCAAAGCTTCTTCAAGCACTTTTATCTTCACCTTCTTGGTGGAATATTTGTTTAGTATATAAGTGATTATGTTGACTACTTCTCCACTGAGTATATAAGCCAAGTATATGTGCTTTATCATACTTTTGACCACGTCAAGTATGGTCTTATTTCTCCTTTCTTCTAAACCAGTATGATGATGAGTATAGGGTAATGTAACTTCATGTCTTTTCATTTATTGATTTAAAATGACTCAAATTACTTTTAGGTATACTCTCTACCACCATCAGTCTTCAAAACCTTTATTTATTTTCCATCCTCCTTCTCAATCAAGGTCTTGTACACTTCAAGGGCTTCACTTTTTAACTTAATGGTATACAACCATAACATTCTAGTGTGTCCATCAATAAAATTAATAAAATACCTGCTCCCATCTAATAATGATACTTCAAAGGGTCATGTATATTGGAATGTACAACCTCTACTGCATCCTTTCATCTCTTAGGCTAGTTTTATACAAAACTCAATCAACTTTGCTTGCCTCTCAAACCGATTCACATATCATTGTGTTTCAATTCACTTTAGACAGGTAATACTTTAAATTCTTAGAGCTTAATTCATGTATGCTTCTAAAATTTAGGTGACCATACCTCATATGCCACAACCATTCTAGTTTATCAATGTTTGACATGCACACCTCCTTATCTCCACCATCATGGTACTTCCCAAGAATATCACATGCCTCATTTGATTTTGAAACATTTGAAATCTTTTCAAAATGATGAGCATCTTTATTTTGTTGAATGTAGAAAAAATCTTTGCAATCCTTCTTCTTTGACTCCTTGAATATGGCTCTTTGGACATCTATGGGTTTTGCTCCCAGATTCTCTTGTCATTTTGCACCATCTCAAACACATTTTAAACTTCAAATAAAAACTTAATTAAAACAATCCATCTTTTCCAATTACTTTAATCAAGAATCAAGGTGTCAGGAGGAAGTTCATCGTTTATATTCATGATTGTTGTAAGAATCCTTGAAATCACAAATCTCACTATGTGTTTCCCAATTCAATGAACCCTCACAAAATCTTATGTGTTTCCCTTTGATTGTACTAGGTTCTCGATACCAATTGTTGGCGCAACTATGTGTTCCTTACTATCTAAACAAGTTTATGAACATTGAACAATGATGAGAATGAAAGATGAGTTATGATGTTATAATTTGTGCATTGAATTTATTGATCAATCAAAACATAATTTACACCCTTTATAACTTGTTGGTTAAACTACCAACCTAACTAACTAACCATCTGTTTTTTAGTTAGGTTAAGCCTTTTAAAAAAACTAACTAATATAATAAAATAACAATATTATGTTTAGGAATTATCATCACCAAATTGTTCAAGATTTGATAGTCTACTGCATTTGTTGCATCATGCAATAACTACACATAATCCAAAGTCTAGAGAGTATAGAATAAATAACTTGAAAATATTAGAGATTAATTTAGGATAAAATGAAAATAAAAACTCAATTAAAATCTTTTAAAAAAAATCATACAATCATGCAAATTATAAAAAAAAAATCATATTGGTAGGACTTTTTAAAGAAAATAATATCATATAGGTAGGACTTCTTAAAGAGTTAATGATATTTGACAGACTTAAAAAGATGTTTAAATATGTAATTTTATATTTCCTCGATTTTTTATTATAAAAATACTTTTTTAAAGTAAAAATTTGTATTAAACTATAAAATTATAAAATTGTTTATGATATTAATTAATTATTAATAATATATATTTAAATATTTATCACTCCCCCTTCTTTAAATTTTTAAAATTTATCTTTTCAATATTGAAAGAATAATTTTGTAAAACTATTCTTAATTTCTCTATCTCATACAAAATTAATTATATATATGAAGAAACCAAAATAAGTTATAATAAAAAAATGGAAGTGGTATTATTCAACTTTTAATCTGTGTTTTACTTAGGATCATAAGCGGATCAGAAAAAACCAATTAAATCGACAATCTAAATCAAACCAAATCGAAATAAAATAGTCTGTTTTTTGTTCGGTTCTAAAACTGAACCGAACCAATGAAAATCGATGTGATTTGGTTTGGTTCTTGGTTTTAGTTTTTAAGAACCGCTAAACCGATTAACCGAGTCAATAGATATAATTACGCTCTAAATTTTTTATTCCAAACATTCTCCATATTTGTTTACACTTTCTTCCTTTCAGCAAAACACACGTCTAGAATCAAACTTCAAAACACAAGTCACAAAAATTTGCTTTCAGTGAACAATACTTATAATTGAATGTCAACCACACCACTTTATCCCTCTAATTAGGACTATTAAGGATTGATAGAGAAGTGATAACTTATTTATAAGAAAACTAAGCTCTATCTTTCAACTAACATACTAAGCAATTGATCCAACAAATTGACTCAATTCGACATGCTAACTTAAACAACAAACTAACGTATTTCGACATCTATACTAGCTATTCGACTTCGACAAAGCTCTTTGACTTCAACTGAGATTGCTACAACACTAGCTTATAACCCATAAATTGAAAATATAATGTTTGAAAAAAATATTCTAAACTGATCAACCAAACTAAAGCAAATCGAACTAAACCGGTTAGTTGTGTTCGCTTTCATTTTTAAAAAATATTAAAAATCAAATCAAACCGATAAAAATATCATCAGTTCAGATTTTTTTGGATCAAAAATCAGTCCAAATCGAATCGATTACACCTCTAATTTTATCGATAAATTTTAAAATTAAAAAATAAAATTAACCAATATATTATATGTGTAGTCCAAATATATTGATTCTTAAATAAATTTAAAAAGTAAATTTTTTTCTTATACTAATAACCAGGAAAAAAGAGGGAGTAACTTTTTTCATATCATCCTAGAGTTCAATATTTATTTGATCACAGGTATGATTGTACCCATAATGTGTTGTTTTGATCAAGTATAAGAATCTTTCAAATCAAAAGCAATCATGTCACAATTGTTTTGGTTGATGTTGCAGCCAGCCAGTACTCACTCACACCAGCACCACATAGGCCTATTGCTTTCTTTTTCTTTTTGGCCCTGTCACACTCTTCACAAACAAGAGCTAGGTAGGTAAAAACTATGTAACCATAAAGTAAAAAACATAAAACAAAACTTACACAAAGATTAACCTATTGATTTTATTGGTCCAATCCATGTGGTCTCAACAGCTTAAAAATTCTTATTGTAAGCTATTGACTTGTTTGTTTGTAATCATCATCATCATCATCATCACCCCATCATATTCATATTATCTAATGCTTACTTTATACAATAACAAAGTTGTTACATATAAATATATAATTGACAAGAATCCTAAGTTGTGTTGCTGTTAGAAATGGGAATAGGAATAAACAAAAGCTTAAACAAGTAGAGTTTGCCGTTGCATATTCTTTGCTTTTTCTTCTAAATTTCATTCACTTATATCTAATTAACATTATCCTTATAAAATACACTACTTAGTAGGAGCAACGTCAATATAGCTGGATGGTAGGGTACAACTACCCCACAAAGAAATAACCCATACACATCTCTCAATCTCTTTCTAACCCTTTTCCTAACTTTTTCATTTATTTCTGTTAATACATGATAAATATAAATCAACTAAAATCTTTATAAAAATAAATATCAAACCAACTCATTTGATAATTGTGCAGCAACATCTAATTATACAAATTTATGTATTTTTATTTGTCAATATGTTTGATGTCTCACTAGAGAGTAGATGTGGTAAAACGGGTCGAACCTGCTGAATATATATTGTTTTAGTCGCACTTTTTTGTGTGACAGACCAAGATTTTAGATCTGCACCCTTTAATATTCTCAGAATAATGAACACTGAACATCAAATATTTCTACACAACTATCTAATCAATTGAGCTACTTAATTGGATAAATAAGATTTTATATTTGCGCACCTACCAACTGAATTGTCTTAACGGATTAAATTTACCTACCTAAAAATCTACTGTGTTTTTTTGTAACAGTATGAATCTGTTACAGCTTGGATGTTCTGTACACGACACACACAAAATAAACCTCAATTCAAGTTGCAGTACCAGACAACAATTATGCTAGTACTTTACAGCCCACAAAATTATTAATATTAATATTTCCATCTCTCTTTCTCTCTCTCACAAACACTTTCTCTCTCCAACAATGTTTTTAGCTGTGTTGTATAGTAGTATCTTGTTTGTTGAATTGAATTGAATTCATGAATGAAAAGAATAAAAAAGGGTCAATTGTTTTTAAGGGTTTGTTTTTTCATGTTCATATATAGATAAATATTAATGGTGATGATTTCATAATTGAGTTGTTTGGTAGTAATAAACCTGCTGATAGTGTCTTGTGTCTGTCGGCGCAAGGTCACTTTCTGTCGGCATTGTCTCTTTCCACTATCCAACCATCAAACACAACAATTTCTCATTTCAACTACAATTGCTTCTGGTTTTCATTCTCTTGTTGAATGTTTAGTGAATTTCTTGGTTCATATGTGGGAAGAAAGAGAGAGATTTTGGGTTAATCTTCTTATTTGTGATCACCATTGGAAGAAGGTTTCTGCAAAGTTTCGTTGGTAAATGCATCACAGGCTTTTTCAGATCCTGCTTCATTGTTTTTATTTCACTAAAAGTAATCACTCTATTCTATTTCTTCTTGTTCTTTTTTTTCCTTCAACACTTGATTGATGCAATGTTATTAGCCTGATAGATCCAATTTTATCTTATTGCATGACATTTAGAAAACAGACATGCAATTAATTTGTAGGAATTCATGAACTTGTTACCGTTTTTGTTTGAACACTGTTTTTTTAATGTACTTTTCTTTTTGTGCTGCATTACATTGTATTCATTTTTTTATTTAGTTTTTATATCTGCATTATTGACTGCATGCCTTCTCTTAAGTGTGTGTTTGGAATGATGGTGTGTTTGTTAAATCATTTTGTAGAAGCTTTAGAGTATAGTTTTTGCGAAATTCGTGGCAGCTCGATGTTAATTCAAACATGCACTAAGTCTTGTCTTTTGCAAATTCATGGTTTAAATTGCGATTGCGGTTACTGCAATGTGCATTGCGGCCGTTACAGCGCGAGTGTTTATTGAAAAGAGTTTGGGTTCTAAATTTTGAGTTTTGACTAAATACTTGAAGAAACTTAGGCGAAGTTGTCTGATGCGGTTCGTAATGTGAAAGAATGCGTGATTTCAAATCACACTGTAGTTGCAGTTGAAGAGACTACTGCATCAGGAATATTGAGGCCGTAATTGCGGTTGCAGAGACTGCAGTTTAAAACCATTGGTTTAGGTAGTTCAAAAAGCATAGAAATGTCTCTCTAGTTTTATTAGCTAATAACAAAAGAGGATCTATCTGTCTTGTTTTATTTAACAGCATATTTGATTCATATTTCATAGATTGTGATCTTTTGTTATTGATTTTTGGAATTCAGGTTTCATGTATAAGAATAGTTGGTGTAAATTTGTAGAAGAAAAGTGAAGTGATTTTCCATACCAGATGTCAAGTTCTCTTGCAGCAATAATAGGAGGAGCTGCAGGAGCCGCGGCATTGGTAGGGATATCGATAATACTTTTATGGTTTTGTTTGTTTCGCCAAACAAGCGTTTCTAGAACTTCAGAGACAGGTTCCTCTGATCCATCACAGGGTAACAAACATCTAAAATTAGTGGATTATGTAAAAATAACCGATAAGTGTTAGCTTCGTTAAAATGATGCGAATGAATTCCATTACATGCAGTGGGAAGACATGGTGGAATTGAGTTGCAAATGCGAGATACTAGGCGTTTTGCGATGGAAGAACTCTCTCACGCGACAAAGACTTTCACTGACAAAAACTTGATCGGAGTAGGGAAATTCGGTGAGGTTTACAAAGGCTTACTTCAAGATGGGATGCTTGTAGCCATCAAGAAGCGTGACGGTGTCAATAGTCAGGAATTCGTTGATGAGGTAATAGTCAGTTTCTTTTCTGAATCACAGGCTTCACTATAACAAAATTGTTAAACCAGTTTGATAGTTGATTATGGTGTAAAACTGTATCGCGAATTCTCATTTTCTTTTCCAATGCAGCTTTTACTTATCGTTTATTCTCTTCCTTTGATCTAACGTGACCGAGCTATACTTTAGGTACGCTATCTTTCATCTATTCAACATCGGAATCTAGTTACTCTTATCGGATATTGCCAAGAAAACAATCTACAGTTTCTTATATACGAATACGTGCCTAATGGAAGCGTCTCCGGTCACTTGTATGGTAAATTTCTGCATTTTCACATGTGACATGTTCCATTTCGACAAAGTTCAATCATATATATCTGCAAAGTTTTGTTGTTCTGTTACCGATGATTGTGGTTTCGATTTTCCCTTGAAGGTGCTAGTCAACAACCACGAGAGAGGCTAGAATTCAAGCATAGACTCTCAATAGCTCAAGGTGCAGCTAAAGGTGATCCTTAGCAAAATCAGTGAGCATTTGTGGCTTTCCTGGTATCAGTTTTCTTCTCTTTTCGATAAATATAATACACCGAAAAGTATCTTAACGGAACCATAATCCTAAGACTTTCAATCATTTGGTAAACCTTGTGTATGCATAAAGCTATGAGGAACTCGGTTCTGATTTTCAAAAACTCATTCGTAATTCATACATAATGCAGGTTTGGCTCATCTTCATTCTTTGAGTCCGCGTTTGGTGCATAAGAATTTCAAAACATCTAATGTTCTTGTCGATGAAAACTTCATTTCTAAGGTCGCGGATGCAGGACTTCGTAACTTTCTAGGGAGAGTTGAAATTGTAGGCTCGTCTTCACAAGTGGCGTCAGATGAGATATTTCTTGCACCAGAGTAATTTCTCTAAAAATCATCTATGATTCACGCTGTTTCGGTTATGCGTGCATTTTCCTTTATTTACATACACCACCATCGATTGCAGGGTGAGAGAGTTCCGACAATTTTCTGAGAAGAGCGATGTGTATAGCTTTGGAGTATTTTTGTTGGAATTGTTGAGTGGGAAGGAAGCAACAGAATCACCCTCTATAAACACAAGTCAAAATCTGGTCGAATCGGTATATGATTATACTACTCAAACCATATCACTATACAATGTAAAACTCTCAGCACACACCCCTAACGCTTCAGGACCATACATACATCCATTCTATAGCACTAACACTTTTGATCAAGAGGCGTGTCCTATGTCAGACACGCGACACATGTGATTACATTCATTTAATAATTTTCTTAAACTATTACCGATGTTGGCAGTTGGCAATGACATGTCAGAGTGTCTGTCTGTATCTGTGCTTCATAGCTTCTGTGTGATTGATACGTACTTTTTTCTTCCTATAACTTAGGTGCTAAGTAATCCAGACAGTAGCACCATGTCTGCAATCATAGATCAAAGAATGGAAAGTAGATTCACAGCTGAAGGCATGGAAAACTACATTCTACTCTTAATAAGATGTTTGGATCCTTCAAGCGAAAGAAGACCTTCGATGAGCTACGTCGAAACGGAACTCGACCGAATCCTCGAAAAAGAGATGAACTTAACAACAATGATGGGTGAAGGAACACCAACTGTAACACTTGGAAGTCAATTATTCAAATCAACTAAATAAATAAATAAAAAGGTATTATTGTGATAAATTATTATATTTGTGAATTACATATAGGGCTAGCTAGCTGCTTCACAAGTGTATAAAAAGCAGTTGTATCTATCTATCCCTTGTTTTATTTTTCCTGTGCCATTGAGCAGTTGTATTCTTTTATTTTCCCATCATGATTTTTTTTTTGGTTCATAAATGTAATCTCTTGTAAGAAATTATTTGTTAATATGACAGTGAAGATTGGATGTTGTGGTAAAGAATTTATCATTTTTTTTTCATCTATGAATCTTAAAAGAAAAAAATTATCAATTTGGAAAGGTCATAGTGATAAACAGCTCATGTCTAAAAATTTAGCCATTTAAGAATTTGTAATGGTACAATATTGGTCATTCACTATTTTTGGACCAATTTGGGTCTCTAAATCTTTTTTTCTTTTTGCAATTTAGTGGTCCCCTACTCTCTCTCTCTAATTTAAAGCATGGGACATAGAAAAAGATGATATAGATGTAGTACAAGAGATATAGAATATAATGATAAATGAAACCTCATATAAAAAATATGATAAATGAAACTTCTCAAACAACAAAGAGATGAAAAAAAAAAAAGAGCATTTTGCTTTCATGTCAAGATGGGTTTTGTTTTTTGAAAATGTCAAGAGGTTTGAGAATTTTTTATTTAAATATCTTTGATTTTTCAAAAAATTCCTAAAATAATCCTGACTTCAAAAAAATTCTCATCTATCCCCACTTTTTAGAGGAGACACCAGATCAATTGGCGTTAGCTCCTAAACTTAGAGAGGAGGCACCAATTGGATTGGCTACAGCACATGATACTGCCAATCCAATTCACGCCCATGTGTTATTTTGTAGAGGAGGCGCCAATTGGTCTGGCGCCTCAGTGTAATGTGCAATTTTTTGTGATATAAATAGAGGTGTTATGTGAATCATTTTTCTCATCTCATTTCGCTATGGAAAAATGGTTTGTTCGAGAGACAAATCTCCGATGTTGATGTTCTTCTAGAACATCAGTAGTTTCGATCAACTGAAGAGGGAGTTGGTTCGTTGGTTAGATGGAAAAATATCAGAAGGGGAAAAAATTAGAAGTATTGAGAGACTCGATAGTATATTTGGTTGGGTGCGAGTCAAAACTGATAAGGATGCTAGGGAAATGATGTTTGGACGAGATGACATAAGTTTGATTGTTGTAATCAATTAGAAATATTCTGTTTTAAGTTTGCTTATGTTGTAGTGATGTTTGTTGTGAACCTTCTTGTAACAAAAAGATAATGATATATAAAAATCCAAGGTTACAAAAATTAAAAGGAGATATTATCTTATGATGCAGATGTTGCTCCTTGATTCGGACAATTATTCTTATTGTGTCCTGATTGTTATACTACATAGTCTTATCATTTTATCAGTCGTATACATTTCTGTTCTAATATGCGTGTTGTTTGACCGTTTTTTTTTCTTTCTTCGCATCTCATTGTTATGTCAAACTATGTCACCTTCATATGGAGGTCAGCATTCCTCCATTGGTAGCACTGAGAAGCTTTTGTTATACACATTCATGACGGTAATGGCCTTGTAAACACCAGATAGATGACTGTAAGCGTCCTGGCGAGTATGTGCGCATGCCGCAATGACATGGGAGCAAGGAATACGGAAGGCCTGGAATTTTCCACAGTCGCACCAAATTCTGTTTAGTTTGACAACATAGGATAAATTTGGTCTCCCCTCATTATGATCCATTGTTTCCTGTACGCTAAAATTTTGCCTATGACGGTCAAAGAATATAACCGCGTGTGTGCTAGCTTTGATACTTTCCTCTTTCATCACTTTCATACAATATTCACAGAATATTTGACCCAATATTAACACTACACTCCATTTTAACCTCTGGTTAAGAAGGTAGAAGCCAACCTATAATAGGTTGTTCTGACCAAAGTGGTTATTGGTAGATTTCTAATGTCAGATGAAAAATTAGTAAGAAAAATACTCAGGTCACTCCCTAAGAGATTTGCTATGAAGGTGACAGTCATAGAAGAGTCTCAAGACATCTCCAATATGAGAGTTGATGAGCTAATTGGTTCCCTCCAAACATTTGAGATGGGAATGTGTGATGGATATGAAAAGAAAACCAAAGGCATAGCCTTCATGTCAAACACAGAGGAGGAAAATGATCAGGATGATGATGAAGATCTTGCAAATGATGTAGCAATGCTGGGAAGACAGTTCAACAGACTGTTGAAAAAGATGGATGTAAGATCTAAGGCTAATGTCAAGAACATCTTATCTGACATTTGTAAATCCAACAATGCTGGAAGAAGAACAAGGTCAGATGATAAGCCCAAAGAAGGAAAAGGAGTACATTGCCATGAATGTGATGGGTATGAACACATTAGAACTGAATGTGGAACCTACCTCAAGAAACAGAATATGAGTATTGCTGCCACTTGGTCTGATGAGAGTGAAATAGAAGAGTCTGCAAATCTGGTGATTGCCTTGACTGGAAGATGGGGTTCTGATGAAGACTCAAGTGATGATGAAGTAACCTTTGAAGAGTTGGCCACTACCTACAGAAAGTTGTGTCACAAAAGTGCTGAGGTGTGTAAACAGGTTGAAAGCCAGAAGAAGGTAATAACTCAACTTGAGAATGAGAAGGTAGAACACTTGGAAACCATCTCCAAATTAAAAACAGAAGCAGTGGTTCTGGATGCCAAGCTAGATGTAAGTCAACAAGTTGAAAGCCAGAAGAAAGTGATAGTACAGCTGGAGAATGAAAAGGCAGAACATGTGGAAACCATCTCCAAGTTAAAAACTGAAGCTATGTTCTTGAATTCTAAACTGGAAGAGATGACCAAGTATGTAAGAATGTTAAATAATGGATCTGATTCCTTAGAAAAGATTCTCCAAACTGGATAAATAACGGGAGACAAATCTGGCATTGGGTATAATGAATCTAAGCCTGAGTGCAGTTACACTGGTGGCAAACCTAAATCCAAACCTAAGGGCAGCCATAATAAAAGCAAACCTGAGATATCACGTCATATGTCACAACATCAGAAGGGAAGACAACGGAAAAGAAAACACCAAAGATGGAGATGCCATTACTGTGGAAAATTTGGCCACCTGAAGCCCTTTCTGCTATAAGCTGTATGGTTATCCTAGCCTTGTTCATCATCAGACTCACTACCAACCAAGACCCAAACATCACAGGCCTGTCAACTAGAAGCAATGGGTTCCTAAGACTAATGTTACAAGTCTAATAGCTCACACTTCCTTCAGAGTTTCAACCAAAGAAGATTGGTATTTTGACAGTGGGTGCTCTAGACACATGATTGGAAATAAAGACCTGCTAACTGGCCTTCATCCTCATGCCATGAGTTATGTAACCTTTGGTGACGGAGCAAAGGGTGAGATCAAGGGGATTGGTAAGCTTGATTTCCCTGGAGTTCCTGACCTTGACAATGTCCTACTTGTTAAGGGCTTGACTGCAAATCTAATAAGCATCAGTCAACTATGTGACCAAGGTCTAAATGTTAACTTCACTAAAACTGAATGTCTGATTACTAACAAAGAAAGTGAAGTGATCATGAAAGGAGTCAGGACCAAAGACAACTGTTACATATGAAGCTCTCAAATTGATGAAAGAAAAGTCTGTGGGAAATGTCAGACAAGGATATCACACCAGAAACTCAGACATGACATCACTTCCAAAGGTTTAAAACTTCTTCATATGGATTTGATGGGACCCATGCAGGTGGAAAGCCTTGATGGAAAGAAGTATGTAGTGGTGGATGACTTCTCCAGATACACCTGGACCAAAAACAAATCTGATGTGGTTGAAATATTCAAAGATTTTTGTCTGAAACCTCCAAGAGAAAAGCTCATGGTGGCTCATATAGATAATATTGGGGTTGGTAGGAGGTTAGACCAGATGGTAGAACATGTTGCTAGTCAAATGCAGTCTGAAGTTGGAAAGAACTTTGTTGGACTTGGGCTACAAGTCAAGCAGATAGAAGGGTCTATGTGTCTATCTCAAAGCAAATGTGCCAAGAACATTGTGATGGAGAGTGAAAGGACACCTGCTCCTTTGAAAGATGAAAATGGTGTTTGTGTTATATATCAAGCTGAATATATAGCAGCTGGAAGTAGCTGTTCTCAACAGGGTTGGTTAAAACTAATGCTGACTGAATACAATGTCACACACGATGTCATGACATTGTACTATGACAACCTGAGTGCTACAACTATGTCCAAAAATCCTATTCAGCACAGTTGGACTAAGCACATTGATTTTTTTCATCACTTCATTAGAGAATTTGTGGAAGACAAAATCATAGCACTAAATCATGAAATGCAATTAGCTGACAAATTTGCAAGGGTTTTGGATGATAATCAGTTTGAATGTTTAAGAGGGAAATTGGGGATTTGTATTCATGTGAAGTTATAGCAATTAAAGTGGAGTGGAAAGGGTAATAAAATCATTGTCTGCCCACTTAAAAGAAAGTGCCTTATTTATGGTAAATCATTACCTAGTATTGGAACTAGTATCTATACCATTATCACACGCTACCTCAAAACAACCATTTCCATCTTCATCAAACTGCTCAGATCATCTCTGCTAGGGCAACAAACTTTTTCTCAAAAGTTCAACAAAATATCTCAACATCCCTCATCCTCTGGTTCAAAACCCACTCATCAAGTAAGGACTCCCTCCATGGAGTTTCTAGATGAAGACGTGTTGGACGTTACTCCTCTTTCTGTGGTTCCAGGCGACGCCCCTGGCCCTTCTTTCATGGCTGGAAGTAATCAAGGTAACATTCCTGATAAAACTCCTCATAAGGATGACATGCACTTTACAGATCGTGCCATTAGGAACCTAGTAACTAGGATTCTAAACAAAGGGCATGCAGTCAAGGGTGTTTCTAACCCTATGTCTAGAAGGGACCCCTCACCTGAGGTGGAACCCCAAATTGAGAAAGATGATGATTCATCTAGATCAGAGAAAAACATGGTTGCTGAGGGACTATGCTCTCTAGGTAAAATCGTGCCTAGTAAGAAACCAGTAGATGGTTCTCATGAGACTGCTAAGAATGTTATTAATCTAGAGGAAGAGAGTTCAGAAGAAGAAGATGACACCTTGGTTCATCATGTAAAACCAAGTGTTTCTAGGAAATTGAAGACCAGAAAAGGGAAGACTGTGGCTGAAATCATGACAGCAAGAAAAGGTAAAAAGGTTGCTGGTGTAGGACCCTCCAAATCATGGAGTAAAGTAGAGGTTAGGAAGAGGAAGGTCAGAGAGAGTTATGACTCTGAAGATGATGTCGAAGACGATGTCCCAGACATCTCTCTTGCTAAAAGGCAGACTGTTAAAAAGTCTCCAGCCAAGGTTGCAGCTGTGCACTTAGACAACATTTCTTTCCATCTAGAAGATGGTGCTGCCAAGTGGAAGTTTGTCATTCAAAGGAGAGTTGCTGTTTAGAGGGAGCTAGGGAAGGAGGTTGTAGAAGTAAAGGAAGTGATGGAATTGATCAAGAATGTTGGTCTGATGAAAATTGTTGTTGCTTTGCCCCAATGCTTTGAAGGGTTAGTGAAAAAGTTTGTTGTGAATATCCCAGAGGATATTTCTGAAAAGAGTAGCAAAGAATTCTGCAAAGTCTTTGTGAGAGGTAGATGTGTAAGGTTCTCCCCAACCATAATCAATAAGTTCCTAGGGAGAGGAACTGAAGGAGGTGTGGAGTTAGAGGCTACAGATAATGAAGTAAGAATCATCTATTAGTTGGCAAGTTAACTGTTAAATATGCCATCTTGCACAAGATTGGTTCAGCCAACTGGGTGCCAACTAACCATATCTCCACCATCTCTAATGGTCTTGGAAGAATCATCTATGCTATTGGAACCAGGCTAAACTTTGATTTTGGAAGGTTTATGTTTGAACAAATTGTTAAACATTCCTCCACTAATGTAGTAAAGCTGCCTATTGCCTTTCCATCTATCATTTGTGGAATTATTTTAAGCCAACAACCAGGAATTCTCAACACTAGTGATATTCCCAGCAGAAGGAAGCCTCCACTGTCCATTCACTACAAGTTGTTTGAAGGAAGCCATGTCAATGATGTTATCATGACATCTGCAAGGAAAGAGCCTACCTCTCAAGGAGGCTTGATTGATCAATTGAAGGAAACTTGTAAGGAGCTGGATACTGGTATTAGGGTTGCCAAGGCAAGAAAAGAGGCTTTAGAGGTTCTTATTAGTAGCTTAGAGAAGGAAGAGATGGATAAGGTTGGTGAAACTAAGGAGTCAGATGCCAATACCTCAAGTGAGAGGTCCAATTCTCAATCTAGTGGCAGTTCTGATTCTGAAGGTGAAGATGATGCTACTTCCTCAGACTGAGTGGTAATGGTTCCCCCTGTTATGAAGACTGTGTATGCTGTGTGCTGTTATGAAGACTGGTCCCCCTGGTGGTTTGGCTGTTTTGGATGCTGGATAATTTGTTGTTTTTTTTGTTGGAATGTTTGTAATTTATGGCAGTCCTTACTGATGCCTTGATGTAATATTTTGGGCTCTTAATGAGTTCCATGGATTTCTAATCATCTCAGCTATTACAGCTGTGTATAATTATGGTTTGTATCTCCTAACATTTATGTTTTAACATTTTATATGTTATAACATCTATTGTGACATTCTCTGCTAGTCTGATTGACATTTATTATGTCTAATTGGTCACCTTTGGTCTATTTTGACTAAAAAGGGGGAGAAGTGATTTTATGGAGAGCTGCAGTTAAATGTGTGGATTATGGAGATCTGCAGTGCTGTTGGAGCTAGCTAGGCTAAATAGGTGAACAACTGAAGTTGAAGGAGATGTTTGATGGAAGACAGAATGATATTCTGTTCTGTGATGTTGGAGGAGATGTCTGATGTGAGACAAAATGAGGTTCTGTTCTGTGATGTTGAAGGAGATGTCAGAAGGATATTCTGATTGTTACATATGCTGTTATTGTTAAAGGAGATGTCTGTATTGAACAGACTTAGGGGGAGAAGAAGTACCCTCATGTGCATTTGTGTGTATTACTAGTTGCTATTATAGTTAGTAATTGTGTTTGCTTCTGCTGCTGCTTAAACTGCTGTTATGCTGTTTAACTGCTGATGTGTTTCTCTTGTGAACAAAATGGACAGATATATGTTTTAGCCAAAATTTGCCAAATGGGGAGTTTGTTGGTTCTAAGTGTTGGTAGCAATTTTGGTAAAACAAAGAGTGTTCACAAGATGTTGCATGTGATGTCTTAACATAAGATATCTTGTACCTGCTGGAGTTTAAAAATATAATTATGCAGGATTATTTCAGGATGTTATACACGATGTCATGACATCTGATATAATGTATCTACTGGATATTTAAAATGGAATTATGCAGGATTGTTCAAGGATGTCAGACCCGATGTCATGACATCTGTACACAGAACATTCAGTGTAAATGTTATGTGTTATGTGATTGTGCTTTTAATGGCAATCTATGTATGATTGAAGATCTGATTTACAAACGCATTCAGTCATTAATTACAACCAAATTTACTTATTTTCCAAAGAGATCTAACCAGCTGTCATGAGAAGATTTAATTGGAAAATAGTTTTAGGGTTTTTGTGATGTCCAAGCCCAGCCAAACGATTATATAAATAGGGCATGAAACATCTGGTTTTATACACAAGAAATACAGAGCGAAATATTGAGAGAAAATAAGGGTTTGTGTCTTGTGTGGTCGTGTGACTTGTAAGCCATTCAATTCATCCATAGATGATTGAATTAGTCTGATTTGTGAGTTGTAATTTGTCACTCTAGGCTTTTAAGCATGAGTGTGTGTCTACTTGATTGAAGCTGTTAAGTAAGATCAAGTGTGTGTCTACTTGATTGAAGCTGCTAAGTAAGATCAAGTGTGTCTTTGAAGAGTGTCTTCTTTTCATAAGTAATTGTTGTTTAAAATCATTGGTGTGATTGAGGGGGAGTGAGTGGGTTCTCATATCTAAGAGTTCTTAGGTAGAAGTCACACGGGTAGAGATTAGGTGAAAAAGACTGTAACTTGTGGAGTGTACTGAGAGTCTTTGAACTGATTCTATTTAGTGGATTTCCTTCCTGGCTTGGTAGCCTCCAAACATAGGTGAGTTGCACCGAACTGGGTTAACAATTGCTTGTGTTTCTTGCATTACTATTCTTTATCTTTATCCTGTTTGTTTTACTCAGATATTAGTGTCGTGACATTATCTTCGACATCTCATATCTGATACCAGAATTTCAATGGTATCCACAAGCATCGTGAGGTAGGATCTTCCTCTTCATCATCTCCCATATGCCTGAAGGTGGTCCCTCAAACAAAATATTTTATGATAAACTTTGCCACATTGAAGCCTTTATGGCCCAAGAATTCCGTGACATCCGTCTGGAAATTGCCGATCTAAAAAATACCCAAAACCAAGAGGGAAGTGGGGAGGAAGATTTTGATTAAAGTGTTTTGATATGCGTCTTTTCTATGTTATGTCTATCTCTTATGATTATGTTTAGTTCTATGTCCGGTCTTGAACTTATGTTTATTTCACTTATGTTTTGATTTTGGTTTGTAAACGTTAAGAAATGTTTGGTTCTGTTTTAGTTTATTTTTAACCTATGTTTAAGTATGGTTTTCTCTTTTTCTATGCATATCTCTTAAGTACTTTTCCCTTCTTTTTGAGAATAACAAAGGGGGGGATATTATTGTAGTGTATGGCTATATTTACTAACTTATGTAGGAACACGAGTTGCCTAAATACATTATTGATCAATCAAAGGGGGATATCAAAGTAAGGGAGAGTATTTGTCTTAGCACCAACTTTAAGCGATTCAACGAGCAGTTGTTGTCTTCATAAAAATGGGGAGATCGTGAAGACAAGCTTCCATAATTGGTTTATGTTTTGATGAAGACAAAAGATCTAGCTCAAATGCATTATCAAAAGAAGGAAAAAGCTCAAAGTCTTAAAGAAGTTGTTTATGACAAAACTCGGTACTCAAGAGATCTTCAAGAATATTAGACAAGGATGAATTGATCATTGTGCATAAGGTACAAATTAAAGTTATGCTTTGTATAACACCTTAGATGCTTAGAACAAATTACATTTTCCACATCCAATCATCCATACATGTTTCGAAAAGGTTTGCATTGAATCTATGTTGTTATAAGTTGTTACCGAGCATTTTCAAACAACTGTAACCTGTTACACAAAACATGTAATCGGTTACAAGCGAGAAAATTTCAATATTTTTGTAAAAAGCTACAACTGTAATCGGTTACGCCATAATGGTACTCGGTTACCACTGAACCAATAACACATTTTCAGTTTCAAATTGAATCCAACGTTTTCCAACTTTTGATCATGAACCATGTAAATGTTTCATGATATTGTACTCTTTCAAAAAGGTACATTTCACATATAAATAGCTATGGATTCTGAATTTCAAATTCACCTCTTCCAATC
Organism: Lathyrus oleraceus; assembly: GCF_024323335.1. NCBI lineage: Eukaryota > Viridiplantae > Streptophyta > Magnoliopsida > Fabales > Fabaceae > Lathyrus > Lathyrus oleraceus. The sequence goes on from NC_066581.1 coordinate 256,911,001, forward strand.
AATTCAAATTTTAAAATCTCTGTTATTTTCATCTAAGTGCGTTAAGCAATTTTTTTTTGAAATTTGTGCATAAATTTTTACAACATCATTGAAAGTCTCACATTCAATTATGAGCACTTAAAATCTTATACATTGTGTATTGTATATTTGGAAGAAAATATCAATTTTCCATAATTGATACAAATAGAAAAACTTCATATCTTACTCAAATTCCATTTGTGATCACAAAGTGTTTAATGATCATTATGTTGTATTCAAATGAAAGTGGTGTGCTTTCTATTGTATGTTATAAAATTAGAAGCTGATGTGCCTTTGTGATTGTGTTAGAAAGTTAAGAGAATCTGGTTAATCGATTGTAATGTTTCTAACATTGAAAAATCTCTCATGGGATGTGAGGGGACTAGATGTACCATTGTTTAGAAAAGGAAACTAGTATACATCTTGGTGTTCTTTATTTTTTTGCTTTTATTTTCAGCACTTTAACTATCATAACCGTTTTGAAAAAATAAGAACAATATTGCTATAATTCATAATCGAAAATAAATAAATAAAAAATACATGTTTATCTAATTCACCTCTCTTAGATTACATTTCATACTTCCATAAAATTTATTAAAATATGTCAAATTTATTAAAAAATACTATATAAGAGAAAATTTCATTATCGAGAGGGTTAATACGGAAATTAACTTCCATAATATCCACTAAATTATAATATAAACACTATCATGAATTCAAAATATATCCAATAAATTAATCTGAAATTTAACCAACATACTCTCCATTCCAATAATCCCAAAAATAATTTCCGTATTACCTTTTAACAAAAATACGAAGATGTTTTCACTACTAAGAGGGAGAATAACAAGTGCCTATATTTTTATTAGTTATATACTTGATTCGATCCTTAGAATTCTTTTTGACACATATAAAAGGACCAAGTCTAAATGGAGCCAAACCTAAATGGAGGAAAGCTGAAATCCACACATTGACTAGTTTAGGTCGTCCAGTCTACCAAGTTCTTAGTAAACATTCAAACAATTCAAGTAACTTCCACTGCTGAAAGTTAAGTATTCTCATACAACACTCCCAACAGTGACACAAAGTATACAACAGTTCCTCTCAAACTAAACAAGAAACATTCACGATAGAAATGCTGCAATGCCTCTCCTTCAACTCGTTGACTCCTTCCCCACGCAACCTTCCTCCTCCTCCTCTTTCTCCATATTCACAAGGTAACTACACTAAACCCTAACCTTTCTATTTCAATCCCACTACCTGTTTGTAAAAATGTCTCACTGAACCCCTCTTTTCATTTCCCAGCTAACTCAACCCAAGAACAACAAACGCCATCTTCATCATCAAGCCCCAATGTCTCTCGCGAATTCGATCGCGCCATTCAAGGCCCTTCCTACAACGAAATCCGCACCATGATCCAAACCCCTCTTCAACCACACCACATCGAAATTCAACAACAAAACGAAGATAACAACGAAGAAGAAGAAGAAGACGAAGAATCCCACCATCGCGATATCCTCACCCAAGTTCTTCAACCCGACCCCAACAGCGTCCGTGAAACCCTCGCTAACGCAAAACCCGAAAGTGCCCTTACAAACCTCGTTTCATCTTACTTCGATCACAGTGAAACAACCTCCCACCTTTGCCTCACCCTCGTCCGTACCATCCACCGTGCAAGAGAAATGTATAACCCTCTCTCCGATCTTCTCTCCGTCCTCCCCTCCGATAGCTCCTCCCTCTCTCAACCGCAATGCGACACTGCTTATGATCTCTTCATCCAATTCAACCTCCACGAAAACCCTTTTGTTTTCCCTCATTTTAATACCCTACGCGATAGCTTCTCCGATCTTAAGCACCAAATTCAACTTGACCGTCGGAAATGCCGTCACAGAATCCGTCTCTTCCGTAACGCCACAGTTGGCTGCGCGGTTTGTGGCGTCGCGACTGTATCTATAGCTATAGTCACTGCTGTAATTGTTGCCACACATGCTTCCATTGGATTTGCGGCAATGGCGCCGTTTTGTATTCCTTTTCAGAAGAGAAGAAAGAGGAAGGCGAAGGCTAGGTTGAAGCAGCTTGATGCTGCTGAGAGTGGGACTTTTGTTGTGAATCATGTGAACACCATTGATAGTCTTGTGGATCGTCTTCAAACTGCGGTGGAAGGCGATAAGGCTTACGTTCGGTTTGCGTTGGAGAGGGGAAGAGATAGGCATCCTATACAGGAAGTGATCAAGCAGCTTCGCAAGACACAGCCGATATTTGAACAGTTGCTTAAAGATCTTGAGCAACATATATATCTATGCTTTTATACGGTTAACAAAGCTAGATATGCACTCCTCAAAGAGATATCACTTCATCAAACCGTATAGTAAGTTAGTTTTCAAATGTAAATTTAAGGTATGATTTTTGAGATTTTCTCTAGTTGACTCCATTGTTATCAAATTGTGGCGCCATGGCCGCTATGGCCGATATACATGCAGTTTTTGGGCTCGCAATGGTAAATATCGGCCACTATTGCGGGTTTTTCCGCCATAAACCGCTATAACGGCGCTGCAAAGCGGTCGGTATGGTGGGATTTTGGCTCTCCGCCATGGACCGCCATCGACAAAACTGGTGACTCACAATAGGTCTTACTATTTTCTAACCCTGTTATGATGATAGCCTTCTAAGGGTTTCATTGAAATTATATCATAGGCTTCATTTATTATTTGTAACAATGCGTGATGATATGTACAAATTGACATGCTTTGATGATATAAATAACCATGTAAGGTATTCACCAATTTGATTAATTCATATTTGAAATTGAAGTACCTGCTCACCTCTGTTAATAACCATCAAGTTTTATATCTTGCATTTTATTGTATAGGGTCAATATTTTAGTATGAGAGTGTGACTGTGCTATCTGGGATAGTATGTAATCATAGTTATGTATCATGAATATTTGATGTAATGAATGGTGTTATGTAAAATTGTCATTTTATCATTGAATGGCTCTGTCTGTAATGGTAATGATGGAGTTTGTTTGGGATTTATACCTTTCCGAGTAGTGTTTGGTATGTAAATAGTCTGTTTTTCTGTTTCTTTAATTCCACCTTTTTATTGTTTATTCTTCTTTGCTGTTCTGTTTTATTATTGTTATTAATGCATTTTAGAGCAACAGTATAATAGCTTGGCAATGGTAGAAAGTGTGATCATGGGAGCTAGGAAATGTTTCATTTTTTGTTTACTTCACTATTATGTTCTATTGTTGTTCTAACAGTATAATAGCATGGCAATGGTAGGAAATGTGTTCATGAGACCCAATCCCAAACTGAACCAAAAGGTTTCCATCTCTGGCAATAGGAAGAAAAACTCCAAATTTGCTACCAACAAAATGGAATATCAGAAGAAAAAAATGAAACGTGTCCTAGCTCTTAAACAACATGCCCTTGTACCTACTTTTTTGACAGGTTTGGATACCACTGGGTTTAATTTTGTGAAAGTGAACCTGTGCTAGTAAAACTGTTATTTACTCGTCTCTGTCGCTTGGTGTACCCAACACTTGCTTCAATCCGTTCGTAACACCAATTTCTGATTTGGATTTTGTAGGTTTCATTAGGGTAATATTCGGTTGTCCAGCCCAACTACATGTGTTGCCCAAGATTTCATATTTCTAGAGTAGACTTGTATAGTTGTATTAAGGAAACTTGTGCTACACATCTTAAGTTGAAATTGTCTTAATAAGCATTTATCCTTATTATCTAGTTTTGTGACACTTTTTTTTGCCGAGTTTTATTAGTTTAGTTTTAGGCATCATTGTGAGCGGGATACATGGTCATTTTTGGGGTCAAGTTGGTTGACATAAAATGAGTAGGGGCTACTTTTCAACATCCCTTCATTTGTAAAAAATCATATGCTATAAATTATCCGAGAGTAAAATGTTTTTTTTTCTTTCTGGATGTGTACATCTGATATCCATGATGAGAGGTGAGGAAAGTAGGCATGGCAAGAAAATCCGGACCCACCCTGATTCGTCCTGAAAATAACAGGAAAAATCCAATTTAATTGGATGCGGGTGCCTGGAAAACCCGGTTCTTAATTTTGGGGGCGGGGGCGGAGCGGGGATGCTAATACCCGCCCCAGTCTAATAAAATTTATTTTAATGCTATTATTGTAATTATTTTATTATTTATTTATTTTCTCAAGTGTAGATAATGAGAAAAAAAATCTGAAAAACCCTTTAATTTCATCTCTTCTTCCTCTCAACACAATGGAGTTCTTAGTCGGCGGCGGCGCGTGGTTCTTGGTTGGCTGCGGCATAGTGTTCATCCAATCACCATCTTCTCTCCTTGATTTGCCTAGAATTTCTTCTTCCAATCGCTATCCTCTCCTCGATTTCTCAAATCAACCTCAAGGTAATCTGTCTCTGTTAGAGATAGATCTCTATTCTTAATTTCATATCTTCTATCTGATTTCATGTCTTCCAGTGTTCATGTAACTGCCACGGGAAAAATTAATAAACCCTTTTTGTTGCTTTCAATTCATTGATAGAGAGCTTACAGAATAAATTGAGTTTTGGTTTAAATTCATAAAGAGATCTGATGCATTGAATTGAAAGTGGGAATGTTCCAAGTCCTGTTCTATAGAATTATCCTCCTGTCCATGGATGTCATAGAGATGTGAAGTTTCATTTGAGTTTAAGTAGCATATGGTGGAGGGACTTGTCAAGTTTTGGTCATTGAGGGATCTGTAGCGCTATTGTTGATGTGTATCCTATGGAATTTTGAATAAAATCTTTTGATTAATTCTTTCTTATTTATCTATGTATTCACAGTCATCTATCCTTGTGCAGAACACTTGTACATTTGTATTGTTGAGTTCGACGGTGTGGCAATAGGAACTAGAATTATCATTGTTTTCTATTAGTACTTATTCTAATAATAGGAACTTGTAAATTTGATGGTTTGATGATTTTATATATGGTGAAGTTCTAGGGCAGATAACCATTATTGCTTGAAAACGATTCTGTTTGGATGCTTTTAATAAAAATTTATTTTGCTCTGATGCATTGAATTTAAAGTGAGGAGGTTCCAAGTCCTGTTCTAGAAATTATCCTCATGTGTGTGCTAGCAATTGAGGTTCTAGAAATTATCCTCATGTGTGTGCTTTAAAACTTCTTGTTAAAACATTGAATTTTATGGAAATCAATGTACTTTTCAGCATTTTGGCTAATTGATAGCATAAAGCTAATGGTGAGATATATATTTTGTTAGATTTAAATTGTATTTTGAGTCGGTCCGGCTTTTTATATCCTCTTTTTCACTTATCATAAACTGCATTATTGATTTTAGTTTGTTTTTATATACAACTCAGCCGGAAAATTAATCATAGAAAATGATGGTACCTCTAAAACACAATGTCCATCTATTTCACAAGATAGTACACATCAACAACTCCAAATGGAAGTAATAACCTATCAATTGATGTTCCTCATCCCACACCAAATGATAATAGAGAGGTTGTTGGCGAAACAACCGAAAACCATCCATTTAGTCTTAAAAATATTGTATGAGATCATTTTACAGTTTAAAGTTGGCGGAAAAAAATAAGGCTAAATGTGATTATTGCTCAAAATTGCTTTGTGAATCATCAAATGATGGCATATAAAGGACAAACATTTCTTACACGTAAAATCATACAAGATAAACAAGGTTGATATTGGAATATATGAAGTAAAAAATGCTAAGAGTTTGCACATGTGATTATTTTGCATGAATATCCGCATTCAATCGTGGATCGTATTGGTTTTAGAAGATTCTCAACTTCTCTCCGACCACTATTTCAAGTTTCTTGTAGAAATACTATAAAAAAAGATATTTATAGTGCATAATTTTGAGAGATCATAAACTTTGAAGTTGTTATAAAATTTAAGAGTGACAATTACTTCTCATCTCTAGACCTCGAGCAATCAATAAAATGGTATATGGCTGTCACTGCTCATTACATTGATGAAAATTGAAATTTACAAAGTCACATTTTGAGAAAAAAATATAATTTCTTTTAATAATATTATATATATTAGTTTGATTGTATATTATTTATACTAGTTTTGTTTCATATTGTTTATACTAGTCATTGAATGTGATTCATATTATTATGTTACGTTTATTTATGTTCATGCACTCATACGTTTATTTATGTTCCTGCACTCATACAAGTGAAAAATTTGTGGTGCATTGGTTGAATGTTTGATGGATTGGAACATTGATATAAAATTATCTACTATCACTTTTTGTAGCATAGATGATGCAATGATTGAAAAAATTAAGGTTAAGTTAAAATCAGAGACATTATTAAAGGGATGAGGCCTTACTTCATATGTGTTGTGTGTATATACTAATTTTGATAGTAAAAGAAGAGTTAGAAGTTGTGAAAGATGGGATAAAGAGGATTCGAGATAATGTTGCATTCTGGATGCTAATGTTGGTAATGTTGTCAATGATGGTTTAAAAGACTATGATTTGTATGTCATAAGAAAAAAGAGCTAGAATTTCATCTTTTAAAATGGAGTTGGATGTTTATTTGGATGAGGAAGTTTTAACAAGAAGTCCAGATTTTAATATTTTATTATGGTGGAAGTTGAATGACATTAAGTATCAAACACTTTAAGCAATTGAAAGGGGTGTATTAGCAATTCATGTTTCTACTATATCTTATGAATTTGTATTTATTACCGGCGGTCATATCGTAAGCCCTCATCGAAATCAACTTCATTGGACCAATTTTGAAAATTTGATGTAGGTAAGAAGTTGGTTATGAAGTGCTAAGAATACTGGTAAGACCTTTCTTGTTTTTTCGTTAGTTTTTAAGTGCCAAATGATGAAATTTATTAACTTATATATTCATAGTTTTATGTATTTTAATATTATCGTTGACTATATTGTACTATATCGGTAGATAATTTGAATTGTAATGTGGGAAATGAATATGCTATTTTACTCATTGAAATTAAGTACGATGATGAAGGTATTATTCATACTATTTTTATTAAATTTGTTAAATTAAATTTTTATATTCTAACTTTTATTTTTTAATATAGGTGAATTGTTGATCAATGATGTTACTTCTATTTTCAACTCCCGTCTCGAAGGATGATGATTATTAGAAAAATTGTTGTTTATTTGGAACTTTTTTGTTTTGATGATTTAGAATCTTTAGTTCAAAATGTTGGATTGATTCTTTTGTTGATTTTTAGAACCTTTGAAGATGTTGTGAATTATTTTGAAGCTTTAAATGATCTTTCAATTATTCGAGGACTCTACTAAGTAGCCTCTTTAAAATGATAGTACTAAATTTTTTGTAACTTTTAATATGTATGGTTGATGGTTAATTTTAATATGAGTGTTTTCTTTTTTAGAAATATATTTATTAAAGTTATTTTACTCTTTAGAAACATGTTTATTAGAGTTATTTTACTTTTTATAAACATGTTTATTGCCGTTACTTTACTTTTTCGAAATATGTTTATTAGAGTTGTCGCGGTTGGAAAAATGACAGAGTCACTACCATCCTTTATTCGTTCCTAAGGAACAGGGAAATAATGATAAAATCTAATAGTTAAAGGTGTGAGTATGGATTCGGGAGTCGGTTAAGTAAGGGGAAGGTACTAGGCACCCCTTTCCTCAATTGTATTCAATTGGATCCTCCTTCAATTCTAGGGTTAGTGTGTGTTCCTAATGTATTTTCTTGATTACTGGTTGATTATTTAATTATTTATTTATTTACATCAGGTATTCTATTTAAATGGATGAGAGACCCAAAAAATGATTGTTATAACTGTACTCGCTAGAGTTTACAACTCTATGCCTATGTACCTTCGCATTAGGCGAAGGATCAGAGTACCGTAATTCGTCTTGAAAATGTTAGTTGGTTGATTGTTTTTATCCCTTGAAAAATTCTCACGTATCGGGGACGGAGAAATACTCGATTGTAGAAAATGTCTCCATACACTAGGGTAGAGGTCTTACAATTTGAAGTGAGTTTGAATTGATTTTATCCCTTTATCCCTTGCGAAAATATTGCTTTAATTCATTCAAATAAATTAGGAGTCAGTTATATATTACACATAACCCATTTATCCCAATTTTAATCCCGATTTATCCTTTGATAACCCATTAGTTTTATCCCAAATCGTATCCCATGTCTTAATCCCCTTTTTATTTTCTTTGAAAAAATTCATTTAATTCAATTATTAATAAAAAAATATTAAATGTGATATAATGATATATTATAAAATAAATCCAATTAAAGGTAATACACATAAATTAAATTAGATGTCATAAGATATATCCCATATCGCTATCTTGTCCTTTTTTTACATCCCTTAAAATCCTAATAGTTATTCCCGATTCTATCCCATAACTCCTGATTTAATTTATCCTAATATAAATAATATAAATCTCTTATTAATTAAACTATTATTATTATTATAATTAATGAATTAAATAAATATCGTGAATAAATAAATGACAAAAAATCTAATTTTTATTTTAATTGAATTAACCCTACATATTAAATGGATAAATTTTAATTAATAGTTAATTAAGTAATTAATTAACTAAAAATTAATAAAACGAGTGTGTGTGTGTGTTTTGCACTGGTTTGGAAAATAGGACATTGTGAGGGGGTGTTAAAAGAAATAGAGAGAGGCTCATTGGCCTCTTCGAGCCCACTGTGCCACAAGGTCCTCCTGTGAGAGTCAATGATGGACTATCCACTAGGAGCGTCTGATCTGTTGATTGGAGAGTCAACAAGATCAAACTTCAAACGTAGAATGAGATGACCATGTAAGTATGTTGATTGAAGGGATAGTACGCGAAGTCAAACGGTGGACCACGGTGGATCTGTCTGCGTCAGATGAGTTAAGGGTCAACTCATCTAAAGGCCCTATGGAAGGCCACGTGGGGGGAATCCAGCGGGATGGAGGGACGTATTTAAATCCATTTCCCTTCAGTTCGTTCTCATTTTCTCTCTTTCATTCTCTCTCTACTTCTCTCCGCTCTCTGACCTCTCTCTAAAACCAAACCCATTCCTGCCTCCCCTCTTAGCCTTCCACCACCACCCAAAACACCATCTTTAACCGGGATCTTCATGTTCATCATGAACATGAAGAACACCCAACCCAGAATCGTCCCTTTTCCTTGAAACCGCCATGAACCCTAGGTCTCTAGTTGAAGCTCAACCGGGATCTTCAACCGATGTTCATCTGGGTGATGGACGTCAACCCAGAAACCCAGAACCCTAATGAATCACGAACCCTAACCCCTTTCCCAGATGAACCCTAACCATATATGGGATGCACCCTAACCCTAAAATGAAGAACCCTAACCCTAGTTTCCCAGATGTAAAGGCAAATTGTCATACAACATACAATCATAGGTTTCGATGATGACAAATGACCACCATGGATGAATCGGAATTATCGATTCCACTTCTACAAAACAAATGCAACATATCACCTATCATATCCTTTTCTATGCTAATCTAAAACTGCTATATTTCATACAAGATATGTGGATAAAATGTGGTCATGACAAAATGCATGAAAACCACAAAACTATGAATTTTTGCAGATTTGCAGGGTTTGAGTCGACCGCAAGGATCAGCGCATGAGCCACGGGTCAACGCATAACATAGACCAGTTGGTGACTGGTCAGCGCATGGTGGCTTGAGTCGACCACAGGTCGGCGCATGGCATAGTGCAGTTGGCCACGGGTCAGCGCATGGAAGACTTGAGTCGACCACAGGGTCGCCGCATGAAACTTTCATTTTCCCACGGGTCAGCGCACGCCGACCTATGGTCGACGCATACCGAAGCATTCTTCAGCCTGTCCAAAATTGCAGGCCATGCATCGACGCATAGACCTGCTATGGTCGACCGCTCGTGCGCAAATTCAGTTTTTGATTATTTTCCACTCTATTTGAAAAGCTGTTATTTTTGGTTGGTAAGTTGGTTAGTATATATAGAAGTTTAGTTACTTGTATCAACTAACATTTGTCAAATTGATTCAAGTGTTCAAAGAAACAAGAAAAAGTGAAATAGGTGTCCAAGATTCATCATCTTCATCTTCAACATCTCACAACACATCAACTACACACAACCATTTTTGAAGTGCCTTGTGATTGGTTAAAGGTGATAAGGTTCGAAGCCGTGATTGGGGAATCCGGTTCGGGTTGAAGCTTGTGACAGGCTTTTTCTTGAATAAAACCGTCGGGGTTTTGTCCTCCAAGACTGATTTGTGTTTGTGGGTTTTTGGACGAATTTCTTCATCATTTTTCAGCTGAGCGAAGGTGATTGAGAAGAGGAAGTCTTCGTCAATCTAGTAGCGGATTCAGTGATATTGAAGGGAAGAATTCGGATTCGATTTGTTGTAGTTGAGATCAGTCGGGCCGAGGGTTTGAAGAACTGAGGGTTATTCAACAAAGGGGCTGGAATCGGAGGTCTATCAACAACAATCGAAGGGCTTGATTCATCTTGAATCAAGGAACAAGGAGTGGAAGCAACATTCAACATCTTGAGAGTTCTGTTGTATATTTGCTTTGCAATCCTTGTATAAACGGTTAAATTCAACAGGTGATATCTATTAAATCATCTCAATTCTAGTTTTAGAATTGAGGGCAGACGTACCCCGAAGCGAGGACGGCGGGGGAACTGCCTCATCAAATCTTTGTCTTCTCTAATTTTCTGCATAATTGTTTTAGCTTAAAAAATTAAGTGATTCTGGTATAAGCACTTTTGTCAAACTTTGGTATTAATTGAGTAAGAGGTTAAAACTCTGTTTTTGAATCCAAAGTACAATAGAATATTGTACTAGATTAATTGAAAGCACTTACTCAACATAAATATCACTTGGAGTGTTTTTGCACACCAAGTGTTTGATAATTTGCCTAAACCAAAATTATCTTAGTTGTGTATCTAGTTTGGTTTGCTCTTTGAATCATTGGAACTAGGAATCCTAGCTAGTAAAACAAATCACTGATAGTGTGACGAGTGTAGTGATTCGTATTCTACATTATCACTAATCCATAGACTTGACGCATATCCGGTTTTTCAATAACGGTTCGTTTTAGACTGTATTTTCCTCGGCCGCTTCCGCACTTAAAACAAATTTTCAAAACCAATTTTAATTGGTAGCGCCGACTCAATTTTTAATTGGGATCTATTCAAACCCCCCTTCTAGATCCGTGCCATAGTCTAACAAGTGGTATCAGGAGCTCCGGTTCACTCCGTGCTTCAAAATATAACTTTGATAGAAAATGGCTAACGAACCTAAAGGGGCTTATAATAGAGCTCCCGTTTTCAATGGTGAAAATTATAGTTATTGGAAAAACTGTATGCGGGTGCACATAAATTCCATAGATAGAAAAATATGGAACATTATTCTCAATGGTCCAATTGAAATAACCATGACCAATGAGTACAATGAATTGGTGCCTAAGCCCGAAGCACAATGGACCGATGATGATGAAAAGAAATACAATTATGATTGGAAAGCCAAAAATATCCTAATCTCCTCATTAGGTGTAGATGAATACTATCGTGTATCCCATTGTCCTACTGCTAAGGCCATGTGGGATTCACTACAAATTGTCCATGAGGGGACGAACGATGTTAAGTTGGCAAAAATCAACACACTAACACAAGAGTTTGATCTTTTTTTCATGGAGCAAGGGGAAACCATTGCTGACATGCAAAAGAGATTTACTCATCTTATCAATCGATTATATTCACTAGGTAGGCCGGTTTCCAATGATGTTGCTACTAATAAGATCTTGAGATGTCTTAACAGGGAATGGCAGCCGAAAGTGACCGCCATCAAAGAAGCGAATGATCTTACCATATTAGACTTGACAACATTATTTGGCAAACTACAAGAGCACGAACAAGTACTCTTGAGCCTAGAACAACATGAAAAGAAAGAAAAGAAGGACAAAGCAAAGGTGAGTGAAAAGAAATCAATGGCTCTAAAGACTTCCTCCTCAAAGTCTCAAGCAAAAGAGCAAAGTGATTATTCCTCGAGCGACGAAGAAGAAGAGGACAAGAGCGAAGATATGGGGTTGTTCGTTAAACGTTACAATCGTTACGTGAGAAAGAACGACATCCAACATTCCGAGAAGAACTTGGTAAACTTCCGGAAACAATCTAGGTACTCTAAAAATGATGACTCAAAAGGTAAAATGACTAGAGGGTCGTGCTATACGTGTGGAAAGCCCGGTCATTACAAACCGGACTGTCCGATGAACAAGAAGACAAAGGAAAAGGAATCATACAAATCACACAAGAAATCATCAAAGCCAAGGAGAGCATATATAGCTTGGGAAAGCGATAGCGACTCCTCCGATGATGAAAGTTCTAGTGATGAAGATGAAAATGCAAACCTATGTCTCTCTGCTCATCAAAAGAACAAAAAGAAACAGGTACGACATGCTAAATATGAAAAATCCTCTAGTATGTCTCATCATGAATTATAAACTGCATTTGATACTTTACAATGTGAAGCTAAAGAGGCCTTTAAAAGGCTTGCCTCAAACAACAATTTTTTTTACTCATTTAGAAAAAAAAATTCGAGAATCCGAAAGGAAACTTGAGGCACTTAAGGCTTCTATAGTAGAAAGCACAAAAGCAGGTTGTGAGGACCTTAGAATTAGAATGATGAACTTTGGGTGTGATACTTGTTACATTTGGCAAGGTGAAGTAAGAAACCTAAAGGCCAAACTTGACAAGGCTCTTGAGCCCAAGATTACCTTTGCTATCGATAAATCAAACTTTCGAAAAAGTATGGTTAATCCATATCAAAAATATAAATATGTTATAAAGGATGAAGATAGCAAAGGCAATCAAAATGTAAATTTCTCTTGTCTTTATTGTTGCAAGAAAGGCCACTCCATTGCTAAATGCAGATTTAGAAGATTTTTAGTTCCTAAAGGCATTTATCAATGGCTGCCCAAATGCAACCATTTCGCTCCTCACCATTCAGGACCCAATAAGCCATTGGGTACCTTCTCGTGTTAACTGCATTTCCATAGGTACAATGCCTCGAGACTACCGAGAGAAGATGGGTTCTCGACAGTGGATGCTCAAGGCATATGTCAGGAGACATATCACTCTTCATTGACTTCGTGGCTAAGAAGAAAGGATATGTAACCTATGGTGACAACAACCGTGGAGCAATACTTGGTAAAGGTAGTGTAGGTAACCCTTCTTCCACTACTATTTCTGATGTATTGCTTGTCGAAGGTCTTAAACACAATCTACTTAGCATCAATCAATTATGTGACAAAGGATACAATGTATCATTTTCAAAAGATTGTTGCAAAATTGTACATAATGATGATAAGAAGAGTATGTTTAATGGCCTGCGAGTGAATAATGTCTATATGTTAGACTTGAACGAAGTATCGTTAACAAGTGACAAATGCCTTGTAACAATGAGTGAAGATTCATGGTTGTGGCATAGGCGTTTAGCACATGTTAACTTTGACTTACTAAACAAAATAGTCTCAAAAGATCTAGTCTTAGGTCTCCCCAAAATAAAGTTCACCAAGGATCACCTTTGTGATGCTTGTCAAAAAGGGAAGCAAACGAGAATCTCATTTAAATCCAAAAATATCGTTTCAACAACGAGACCTCTCGAACTTCTTCATATGGACTTATTTGGGCCGTCTAGGATTAAAAGCCTAGGAGGAAATTATTACGGTTTCGTAATAGTGGACGATTTTTCTAGATTTTGTTGGACTATCTTTTTAGTAAGTAAGAGCGATACGTTCGCCGCCTTTGAAAGATTTGCTAAGCTTTCCCAAAATAAATTAAATACAAACATTGTTGCAATTAGAAGCGACCATGGGGGTGAGTTCGAAAACCATTTATTTGAAGAATATTGCGGTAACCATGGTATCGATCATAACTTCTCCGCTCCACGTACTCCTCAACAAAATGGGGTTGTGGAGCGTAAAAATCGAATTTTGGAAGAATTGGGAAGAACAATGATTAACGAAAGTGGTTTACCGAAATATTTTTGGGCAGACGCCATTAGTACGGCGTGTTATGTTTTGAATAGGGTGCTCATTCGCCCCATTCTAAACAAAACACCGTATGAGCTTTTAAAAGGGCGAAAGCCAAATATTTCACACTTACATGTTTTTGGTTGCAAATGTTTTGTATTAAATAATGGAAAGGAAAACTTGGGCAAATTCGATTCCAAGGCCGACGAAGGTATCTTCCTCGGATACTCTCAATCGAGTAAATCATATAGAATATATAATAAACGATTACTTGCTGTGGAAGAGTCTGTACATGTCACTTTTGATGAATCCTATCCGAGAAATGTCGGAAAGGGTAGTGTTGTTCATGGTGCAGGTACATCTACAAAAGACATACTCAAAGGTGGCGAGCCGGGGATTGATCAACCCGACAAAGTCAAAGTTGAGGAGGATAAAGATGTACACCATGAGGAAACCGAGGTAGCTCATCCGCCTTCAAACGATGATCTCCCTCAAGCTTGGAAGTCTCCCAAAGACCATCCAATCAACAACATTCTCGGAGATATCTCAAAGGGTCTTACAACTCGATCAAAGGTAAGTAATTTCTGTTATCACTTCGCTTTCGGTTCGCAAATGGAACCTAAAAACCCTAAAGAAGCCCTACTCGATGAACACTGGTTTTTGTCAATGCAGGAGGAACTAAATCAGTTCACTAGAAATGAGGTTTGGGACCTTGTCCCTCCTCTGCGAGATCATCAAGTAATCGGCACCCGATGGGTGTTTAGGAACAAGCTGGACGAAAACAAGGTAATAACCCGTAACAAGGCGCGTTTAGTCGCGCAAGGGTATAACCAAGAGGAAGGCATCGACTATGAGGAAACTTATGCGCCGGTTGCCCGACTCGAGGCTATACGCCTTCTCCTTGCCATTGCTTGTGCGAAAGACTTTAAACTATTCCAAATGGATGTTAAGAGTGCGTTCCTTAACGGCCACATAAATGAAGAGGTCTACGTCGCACAACCTCCGGGTTTTGAATCTCATGAGTATCCTGATCATGTTTATAAACTAAAAAGGGCTTTATATGGTCTCAAACAAGCTCCTAGAGCTTGGTATGAGCGACTAAGTAAATTTTTACTCGATCAAGGTTACTCAAGAGGAAAGGTTGACACAACTCTCTTCATTAAACGTCAAGGAAAGCACTTGATATTAGTACAAATTTATGTAGACGATATTATATTTGGGTCTACTAACATGAATCTTGTGAGAGAGTTTTCAGATCTTATGCAGGGTGAATTCGAGATGAGTATGATGGGGGAGCTCACATACTTTCTCGGTTTGCAAATTAAACAACTCAAAGAAGGAACATTCGTGAGTCAAACAAAGTACTGTTTGGACCTTATCAAGAGATTTGACATGGCAAAAGCTAAGGCCATTGACACCCCCATGCCAACATGTACAAACTTGAATAAAGATGAAAACGGTAAGAACGTAGAGGTAAAACGGTATAGAGGTATGATTGGATCACTTCTCTATCTCACTGCTTCTCGTCCCGACATTATGTTTAGCGTGTGCATGTGCGCAAGATATCAATCATGTCCCAAGGAATCCCATCTAAAAGCTGTCAAACGAATACTTCGATACCTATCCGGTACTCTGAAGTATGGACTATGGTATTCCAAAGGTAATGATTGCTCATTGGTAGGTTTCTCCGATTCCGATTTTTCCGGTTGCAAATCGGATAGGAAAAGCACCAGTGGCACTTGTCACTTATTTTCAAATTCTTTGGTCAGTTGGCATAGCAAGAAACAAGTTTCAGTTGCTTTGTCAACCACCGAAGCGGAATACGTTGCCGCCGGTAGTTGTTGTGCTCAAATCCTATGGATTAAGCAACAACTATTGGATTTTAACCTCAAACTTGAACATATTCCCATTTTCTGTGACAATACAAGTGCCATCAATCTTACCAAAAATCCTGTGTTGCATTCTCGCACCAAACATATCGAAATTCGACACCACTTTCTTCGGGATCATGTAGATAAAGGTGATGTTGTATTTGAACATGTTAATACTGAAAATCAACTAGCGGACATTTTCACAAAGCCGCTAGCTACTGAACCTTTCTTTCATATTCGCCGAGAACTTGGTATTCTCGACATTTCTGAACGGGCGTTATAAACTGCTTGCTTTATCTTATTTCTTTTAACACTATAATCTTGTACTTCTAACAAGTAAATGTTGTTGCAAGCACAATTATATAGTTCATCAAGTTATTCCGACATGGCATCAAGGTGATATTGTTCCATATCCTTCTCTCTCTCCCAAACTTCATAGTTAAATGGTTGTACTACATGAAAATATTGTACATATATGTATCGTTTCTGATGCCATATCTGTTTGGATGTTTAAATGTTGTGTGGCATTCTATTTATGCATCAAACATGTGAGCATATGTGCATAATAGTGAAAATTGCAAATTTTGCCTGTATGAGTCGACCATAACAGGGCAACGGTCGACGCACGCTTTAAAATTTTCTTCTTTTTCAAAAATTAAACAGTATGCGCCGACGCATGCAGAGGTATGGTCGACGCATCGCTCAAAAATTCAGTTTTTCTGCAGAAAACCTTCAAACTTCTCATGCATCTACATTCAAAATTCTCATTAAGTGTGCATCTACATTTCAAACTTCCCACTACATTGTGAGTTGCATCTACCTAGTGTCTATTGTCCCTTGGTCTTTCCTCTTCCCAAAACCCTAAATCCTCATCTACAAAAAGGGGAAACCTCTTTCTTGCAAAATCATTCTCAAAATCCTTCACCAAGCTTCACTCTCTACCCACACACAAAGCTTCAAAAATCATTTCCAATGGCTTCCTCATCCCGCAGACCTACCGGTAAGAGATCACGGGAATCATCCGCCGCATCTCTACCCATCTCCGCTGTATCGCTAGTTCCACCGGCTCTCGTCGAATCCTTCAACAAAGATATTGGTAAAAGAGGAGTTGTGTGGCAACATGCATTCTGCAAACTCACTGCAGAACGCATGCATCTCGTGGAAATCATGTCTCTGCTACAGTACCACGGCATTGTCAAATTCCTGGAATGCAATGCCAAATATAGCGAAGACCTGGTCCGAGTGTTCTACGCCTGCCTTCATGACAAATTTCGTGGGCACAAGTTTCACTCCAGGATCGACACGAGAAAGGTATCGTTTAAGTCAAATGTTTGGAACAAATATTTTGATATGTCACTGGATGCTGCTGAAAATCCTCTAGCTGGGGTAACTGACTCTCACCCAATAGAAGGTTACGAGTTTAAGAGCGCGTTGAACGACATGCTGAAATGACCCTACCCTGATCAGATTGTGAACAGTGATGCGTTCCCACGAACTGTCACTGCCGGGAAGCTGAAAACAGGAGAGCGGATTCTCCAGTGGATTGTCTCACGCATCCTGCGACCTAAGAAGGGTGGTCTCTCCAGAGTTGAACAGGCTGAGGTTCATCTCATATACATTCTGAAAAATAAGCGGAAAATCAACTGGCCCTACTACATTGCCAGTAGGATGTTCAGTCTACACGACTCCGGACGAGGAACGACTCTTGCCTACGGATCTTTTATTCAAGAGGTCCTTACTGCAGCCGACGTTGATCATCCGTCCTTCCCGTATACCTCCATTTCATCAGACAAAGAGTTCAGCCCAAAAACTCTGTCTACGATGGGATATTTTTGGTGTGATGAGCGGAGTATCTACAAGTTTGTTCGAAGAGGGTATGTTCCTGCGATTGTTGAAGAAGATGATGAAAATGATGAAAGTGAAGAAGAAGATGAAGAGGAAAATGAAGAAGAGGGAGCAGGACAAGCCTTTGATCAGCATGGTGGAGATGATAGTCCTCCACAAGTTGACACTCACGACTACTCAAACTCCACTTGGGTTTAGCATTCACATTCAACTGAAGAAGATGCCCCCAACCAGGGTGGCTGGGGTGAATGGCAACATACGGGCTGGTCAACACAACGTCAATTCTACCAGCCGTATCACTATGATGATGAAGAATCTCCTCCGTCTCCTCCACAGCACGCAAACTCTTCCGAACTGTTGGATATGATACGAAATATGCAGCTGGCTCAACAATCCTTCATGCAAACTCAGGATGAGCGCTATGCTCATATTAGCAGCCAAATTCAAGCACAAAATGAGAGGCTCGATAACCTCTCTACAAGCATGAATGAACGGTATGCAGCATTTACCGAAATGTTTGAACGCCAGGAACGGTCGGTCGACGGGGGTATCAAGTATCTAGGCGGTATTGCTGAACAAATATCGTCTCTGGATGACCCCTACAGAAACCCGGATATATGTTACCATCGAGGACGACACCATTAGGACATAGGACTGCATATGCATCTGAACTTTTTTGTTGTTTGACTGAATTAATTTTCTGTTGTGCTTGTTTGTGTAAATCAAATTTAATGTTATCTTCTTTTTTATTTGTTCAGTAATGATATTTGGTGTGATATTGTTATCTGATTCCCTATCTCCTGTTGAATTTTATGTTACGTTGAATAATCATTGTCATACCCCAAAATTTGCCCATCAATAGTTCAAGACATTTTTCAGGGGCATTCCGACTCATTTTATGGCACTGATCTTAAAGGGACAAAGGCCCAGCTCACGAATGGCCCAATCCAGAAAATGGCCCAAACTGGCCTGTTCGCTACACGCTCGCCTAGCGAACGTTACGTTCGCTACACGCTCGCCTAGCGAACGTTCTCTACACGCTCGCCTAGCGAAGCAAACGTTCGCTACCAGCTCGCCTAGCGAGGCTGACAGACAACAAAAAATTTCGGGCTTCGTTCTGAGCCCATTAGGTCATGAAAAAGGGCATTATAAATACCAGCACTTCAGTAATAAAAAGAGGACGAAAAAGGGAGGAAAGGAGAACCCTAGCAAGCAAACCCTAGCGCTCACAGACGGAAAACCCTAAAGGAAACCCTGAAGGAAAAGCCGGCGGCAGCAAGGTCACTTCCGCTCAATTCGATCCGATCGGCCAACTCAAGGTTACAATTCGATTGCAAACAGGTTTGCATTACTATTATCGCTTTATTTTCTTAATTTGCATGTGATACCGCTTTATGTTCTTAACTTGCATGTGATATTATAATTGAATTCATAAACATATTTGAGGTTTTGCATGTGAATTTAAGTGTGCCTGAATATTGTGAATGCTGAACCATGTAATTATGTGTTGAATGCCATAAGCCATGCCGCAGGTTGAAGTCATACTGTTCTGAAATTCAAAACCCGCAGCCGCTCGCTAGCACATCGCTAAGCGAGCACGCAGCGAGTGTTCGCTAGACCTTCGCTAGGCGAAGCAGAGGCGAACAAGGGCAGCCACCAATATTTTGTTTGTTATGTCTTATGCGTATCTGGTCGATTCTATGATAATTATACACTGTTTTCTTGCTGCTGTTTTTCTTTTACGGTGTAATCCTCGATTGCACCCGGATTTGGTATGCTAACCCGTTTGTTGAATTTTGCAAAGGTTCATATGTCCCAGAAAAAAGATCGCCGTTTAGGTCTTCCACTTTATTTGTGGGATACCCTTGGGGAGACTCACCCTAAATTGCTTACTTAATTTTAATGTGTTAATTTTAATGTATTAATTTTAATGTATTAATTTTAATGTATTGATTTTAGTATGGACTTAATTACTTAATTGACTTTAAAATATGACCTTTAAATAAGTGATCTTGGACCTTTCTTTGCTGCCTTACGGTATTACGGTATAACGGTCATGTCCCGCGAATGTAGGGATACACTTAGCAAAGACCCTCCGATTAAATCATCATGTCCCTTTAAAATAAATCATAGTCCCTCGGATGTTGCCTTCGAATATATGATTTTGTCCCTCGATGACCCTTCGGTATAGCCTACGGTTAAATGATGATCGTCCCTTCGAATGCTAAGGTATCCTTACAACTGTTGCCTTCAATGACCTATCGATGACCCTACGGTGACCCTTAAACATCCAAAGGGTAAAATTACTTACTTCTCAATAGTAAGGACAGTTTTACCCTCATAAGGATAGGAAACATTCATAACGACCTTAGGAAGGTATAACTCTCAATTGCTGGATCATAACCTAAAACATTTCCCACCCCTCACACTTTGCAAATCCTAGAAAATCACCACTTGGTATACATTCATACTAGAATCATTACCAAGTCACATTTTTCTAAACCGTTTTCAAAATCAAACGAGATAAATACTTTGTATACATTCATACGAGAATCATTACAAAGTTAAACTCTCTTTTCGAAACATTTTTTAAACAATTCACGAACACTTTTCAGACAAAAATATAAGTGATCCAGCAATTAAGAGCCCATGGATAACCATGGATACAAAGGGTGCTAACACCTTCCCTTTGTATAATGTACCTCCCGAACCCAAAATCTATTGAGGTCTTTCCTGTTCTTTTCCACCTTTCCTTATTGGATAAAAGAAAAGTCGGTGGCGACTCTTGCTATCCGCGACATTGCGATAAAAAGCAAAACACCCCAAGTCAGTTCACCGTATGACAGAACTGGCGACTCTGCTGGGGAATACTTACAAGAGAGGTTACCTTAAAAAAATAAGATCACTTATTTAAAATTGTCTGATTTACTTTTAAGGGATTGCTTGGGTATTCTTGAGTGAAAGATCCTACACCCGGATCTAGTGTACCTTAGGTAAGTAGCAATAGATCATCGCGACTATCCGGCGTATACTGGAATGGTTAAAATGATGGCTACGGTTAATGTGACACTTTGGATGTCCTGATGTTCCTCATGTTTACTTGAGGAAAAATTTGGCATCTGCGTGGTGTCATTAAAGCATTAACCAGACTTTTAGAACCCTAATTGACTCATCCTGGCCATTAGAAAGTAGTGAGATAACTGACTTCGGTTCCGACTGGGGTTGGTTGAGACTCGATACTACACTCTTTGAGATTGGACTTTAGGGAAGCTTTGGTCAACCACTTGGTGTTGCACTGAAGTGGACTTAAAGGAAGGTCGATGATCTGAGATCCTTCTAGAACCCGGTTACTATTCTAGGACAGGTTGAACCAACTAAACTTCAGTGGGGAGGGTACTTACCTATGGAACTCATGCAAGCCTTAAAACCTAGAGATGATTGTTGTGGGACTTGGTTATGCTTGTTTAACATCTTAACATCATAACATCATGACATCATAACATTGTACTAACCATTTCAAGGACTTAGGGATTTAACTTTGCTCTGTTTTGTATGAAAAAACAAAAAAAAAACAAAAAAAAAAACAAAAAAAAAAAGTTTCCCTTTTCGGTAGTTTATGCAAAGTTAAATTCCAAAAGGCCTTGAAAACATTTCATGCATTGCATAGCATAACATAACATAACAGGTACTCTAAAGGGATCAGTGTTCTCACGGTTTTCCTCCAAATAGAAAAATGGAGCTCGAACAAACTGTCAAAGATCTCCAGACTCAGAATGCTCAATTCAAGGAGATGATGCTAAGCTTATCCAAGGGGCAGGAGGAACTGAAGGCTCTTCTGGTCGAAAAGAAGAAAGACAAGAAAGCTGTGAGTTTCATTAACCCAGGAAGAAGGCGTAAAGGACAGGCTACGGGAATCAAATTTGGAATCCCGAATGGTCCAGAGGAGGGGGCGGAGAATGACTCAGAGGAAGAGAACGCTGATTTCTCCAACCCTGAGGATGATGATGAGAACTATGAAAATGAACAGTACTCTCCAAGAGATGATAAGTACAAATTGCTGGAAGAACGCATGCTAGCCATGGAGGGTCAGAAGGCGCCTGGTCTGGATTTCGAAAGTTTGGGCCTGGTTTCCGATGTGACCATTCCCCGCAAATTCAAAATCCCCACTTTCACTAAGTACGATGGTGCATCCTGTCCTCAGATGCATTTAAGGGCTTATGTGAGAAAGATCCAGCCGCATACCACTGATAAGAAACTATGGATCCATTTCTTCCAAGAAAGTCTGTCTGGCACTCAGTTGGAATGGTATTATCAGCTCGAGAGCTCTGACATCTGCACCTGGACTGATTTAGCAACGGCTTTCTATAAGCAGTACCAGTACAATTCTGAGCTAGCGCCTACTCGGCTACAATTGCAGAATATGGCCATGGGATCTAAAGAAAGCTTCAAGGAGTATGCTCAGAAATGGAGAGATTTGGCCGGCAGGGTCAAACCCCCTATGACTGACCGAGAATTAGTAGACCTGTTCATGGGTACCCTGACTGGCCCATTCTACAGCCACCTACTGGGGAGTTCTTCATCAGGTTTCACTGAACTTATACTGACAGGTGAACGGGTAGAGAGCGGCATTCGAAGTGGAAAGTTACAGGCAGCTACTTCTACAAGCAGTAAAAAGTCCTACCATGGGAAGAATGAATCGAATGCTGTGTATGGTCAAAAGAATCATAACAAGAAAAATGGTGACCATGCCGTTGGAGCAGTGACAATCGCCGCCCCGCCAGCTCAAAACTTCCAGCAAAGACCAGACAGACCAAGAAGGCAGTTTACCAAGCTCAATATGACTTTAGCACAAGCACTGCAAAGTATGCTAAAGGTAAACTTAATCACTCTCAGAGGTCCTCCTGCAAATGTCAACACTGCTTCGCCTCGTTATAATCCCAATGCCAGGTGTGCATATCACTCCGATAGCCCCGGGCACGATACAAACGATTGTTGGCTGTTAAAGAATAAAATTCAGGACATGATCGACGTTGGGGAAATTGAGTTCGAGCCTCCGGAGACTCCTAATGTCATCACTGCCCCTCTGCCTAATCATGACAAGACTGTCAATGCTGTGGAGGATACTGATAGCGGTTGTGACTTGGATAGCTGAATTCTCCCAATAATTGATGATGGACTCAATAATTGGAAGGCTGAAGACACTATCCCGATTTCCTTTAGTCAGGAGTAATTGTTATTGCTATTTTAGTGTTTCAAAGCATTGTGTCTAGGCCCGGGGCATAATAGCTAATTTTTCAAGGGTTTTGTCATTTTCATAAGCATATTCATATTCAATAAATCAATGGACTTTTTGCATTCAAATATTGCGCTCTTTATCTTTCCTGTCATTTTTCAAACAAGCTATGTTTTCTTGCACACACCCACGTAACAATTTGTCGATCCATATCCACTCTGGATCCTGTTGATAATAGTTCTACTACTGTTCATTATGACTTTGAAAATCCGATCTACCAAGCCGAGGATGGAAGTGAGGAAGGTTGTAAAGTCCCTGGAGAACTTGCCAGACTGTTACTACAAGAAGAAAAGACCATACAGCCGAAGGAGGAATCAATTGAAATTGCAATGGGTACTGAAATAGACAAGAAAGAAGTCGGAGGTTTCTTGGGGGCACTCGAATTACATTGCCCGATTCATCCCGCACTTGACTGCTACCTGCAAACCCATCTTCAAATTACTAAAAAAGAAAAATCAAGAGATGGTATGGAATGATGAATGACAAAATCAGGAAATATCTCCGAGAACCCCCAATTCCGATGCCACCAGTTGAAGGAAGACCTCTAATCATGTATTTGACCGTGTTAGAAAATTCAATAGGGTGTGCTGGGGCAACATGACGAGTCTGGTCGAAAAGAGCATGTCATACACTGCCTTAGCAAAAGGTACCGAATGTGAAACAAGATACTCACAGCTCGAGAAAGCTTGTTGTGCTTTGGCTTAGGTTGCTCGCCGACTAAGACAGTATATGTTGAATCATACCACTTTATTGATTTCTAAGATGGATCTTATCAAATATACATTCGAGAAACCTGCTGTCTCCTGAAAGAGTTATCACTGATAATGGTACTAAACTGAACTCTGCATGCAGTTCAAAATAAAACACCATAACTCTTCTTCGTACCGGCCAAAGACGAACGGCGCCGTGGAGGCTGCTAACAATATCAAGAATATAACAGTAACATACAAAGACTGGCATGAGATGTTACCTTTTGCTCTTCATGGTTACCGCACTTCGACAGGGGCAACCCCTTTCTCTTTAGTCTATGGAATGGAAGCCGTTTTACCAGTGGAAGTTCAGATTCCCTCTCTAAGAATTGTGAAAGATGCAGGCTTAGATGAGGATGAATGGATTCAAACTCGACTCGATCAGATAAATCTGATTGATGAAAAGAGACTTGCGGCTGTTTGTCATGGGCAGATATATCAGAAGCGCATGACCCAGGCATTCAACAAAAAGGTCAAGAGACGAGTGTACCAAATCGGCGACTTAGTTATCAAGCGTATCATTCTACCACAAGGTGATCCCAGGGGCAAATGGACTCCCACATACGAAGGGCCATTTGTAGTTAAGAAGGTATTCTCTGGTGGAGCCATGATGCTTGCTACAATGGATGGCGAAGACTTCCCTCCTCCTGTGAACGCGGGCATAGTTAAAAAAATACTACGCATAAAAGAGACCCGCTGGGTCGACGTACCTAGGCAAGTAAGGGCATCCCGGCGAACCAAAAGGGTTCGGGCAAAAGTTAGGGATAAACATATAAAGACGTACACCCGGCAAGTCGAAAACCTGAAAAGGCGGCTTGGGCAAAAAAGGGTATCCTGGTGGACTGAAAACCTGAAAAGGCGGTCCAGGCAAAAATTAGGGATTAAAGCGTATGACTATGTCCCGTTCTCTGTCAGCTTCACCCAAGTTCCAAGGACTGAACAAGCCAATCACTTCTATCCGACAACAGGGGATGAGACGCTTGAAGACATAATGACAGTGGTGGAATTAGAATCGATAGGACTTTTTCTGCATAGCTTTCTCTTTGTTTGCTTGACAATTTCCTCTTACTAGGATTTCTGTCTCCTTGTACACAAATTGCCTGTTTATAGGCCCTCTTTCAAAAATCAATACAATTTCATTTCCAAAAAGATGCTTTTGTTTTACCTTTTCTATTTTGTTTGCGTAAACGTCCATTGATTTACTTTGAATTGGTTTATGCATTTGAATATGATCAATGTTTACCAAAAATGCATGCCTAGAATAGTAATAGCAATTACTACACGACTTCAGGATCGAGGAGAAGGTCTAATCACGCTTCCCAATGAATCCGTTGCTAATTCGATTCCCCGGCAAAACCGGTTATTCCCCGGAAGAAAGTGGCATCACTAGACTGGTCATCTCTTCCACCCCCAGTCAGGCTCTGTTGGATATTTCCACCATCAGACAGAAATCAAGTATCCTCAGCTAAGAAAGGGTCATCAATACAAATAGCTCCGACCAGAAGACTGAGATTTATTTCCCCAGTAGAGTCCCCTGGAAGAACGTTTCAGACACATAATTCATTCATTACATCATTTCAAATCACATACCTACATACAATTTTCGTTCCGCATCATATACATTACATCATTTCATAACATATACATGTATACAATGCTCTCATTTATTCCAGACGCATAATTCACTCATTACATCATTTCACGGCACACGCATGCATACAACATTTGCATCTCATGCATCATGACATGGCATGAAGCTAACTTTATTTTTCAGGTTAATTATCCTCCTGATACAGTCAAAACAAAGGTCCATTCAGACGGACATCCTTATCGATTACATTCAAGATTCAACTATATCCCTCAGATACTGCCTAGCGTACGGTACATTCCGAGCTCACCCCAGACATTCATTGCCAATACAACATATACAAATACTATCAGATATAGCCTAGCGTACGGTCCACCCTGATTCATCTCAACACATGACTCCTTCAACTCAGATACGATCTAGCGTACGATCCATTCTGACCTTCAATAACTCAGATACAGTCTAATGTACGACCAAGTTAGACCTTCAAATCTTTAAATACCACTCAGATACAGTCTAATGTACGATCAAGTTAGACCAGATTCTGCTCAGTGACAGTCTAATGTACGACCAAGTTAGACCTTCAAGTCCTCAGAGGCCACTCAAATACTGTCTAATGTACGACCAAGTTAGACCTTTATCTCCTCAGATGCTACCTTCGGACAGGTACATTTCTGAATGGTAGTCTAGTATACGGCTACTCCCTTACTCAGATGCTACCTTCGGACAGGTACATTTCTGAATGGTAGTCTAGTATACGGCTACTCCCTTACTCAGATGCTACCTTCGGACAGGTACATTTCTGAATGGTAGTCTAGTATACGACTACTCCCTTACTCAGATGCTACCTTCGGACAGGTACATTTCTGAATGGTAGTCTAGTATACGGCTACTCCCTTACTCAGATGCTACCTTCGGACAGGTACATTTCTGAATGGTAGTCTAGTATACGGCTACTCCCTTACTCAGATGCTACCTTCGGACAGGTACATTTCTGAATGGTAGTCTAGTGTACGACTACTCCCTTTTCAGCAGATTCAGCCTAATGGACGGCTCATCCTGCTCAGACATGGTTTAATGTACGACCAAGTTAAACCTTCACCTACTCAGATGCTACCTTCGGACAGGTACATTTCTGAATGGTAGTCTAGTGTACGACTACTCCCTTTTCAGCAGATTCAGCCTAATGGACGGCTCATTCTGCTCAAATATGGTTTAATGTACGACCAAGTTAAACCTTCATCTTCTCAGATGCTACCTTCGGACAGGTACATTTCTGAATGGTAGTCTAGTGTACGACTACTCCCTTTTCAGCAGATTCAGCCTAATGGACGGCTCATTCTGCTCAGATACGGTCTAATGTACGACCCAATTAGACCTTCGTCTCCTCAGATGCTACCTAGTGTACGGTACATTTCTGAAGTGTAGTCTAGTGTACGACTACCCCCTTTTTTATCATCAGATTCAGCCTAATGGACGGCTCATTCTGCTCAGATACGGTCTAATGTACGACCCAATTTGACCTTCGTCTCCTCAGATGCTACCTAGTGTACGGTACATTTCTGAAGTGTAGTCTAGTGTACGACTACCCCCTTTTTATCATCAGATTCAGCCTAATGGACGGCTCAGTCTGCTCAGATACGGTATAATGTACGACCCAATTTGACCTTCGTCTCCTCAGATGCTACCTAGTGTACGGTACATTTCTGAAGTGTAGTCTAGTGTACGACTACCCCCTTTTATCATCAGATTCAGCCTAATGGACGGCTCATCCTGCAACTCCAATACAGTCTATCATAAGACCCATTTGGATCTTCAACTCAGAGACGATCTAGCGTACGATCCATTCTGATTTTTCATCCTCGGCAAAGTCATCTGCCTAACGAACAGCTCACTCTGGTATTCAGATACGGTCCAGTGTGTGATCCATTCGGATCCCTTATCCCCAGCAGTATATAGCATACTCCGACTCCCCGGCGAAGTCGACAGCATAATGGATGACTCACTATACGGTCTGATGTACGACCCGGTGTGACACCCATGTCTCCAGATATCGTCTAACGTACGACAGAATCTGGAAATCTCCTCGTCAAACTTCCTGGATGGCATCTTTAAGCCCATCTCCGTCAAGACTGATGGACAAGCGCAAATTGTTGGGGCATTCTAGTGTTCAATAATCTTTCACCTCCAGACCACGAACGGCACATACCATTCTGACTCTCTCGGTTCAAGAATATTGAACAGGGGCAGCTGTCATACCCCAAAATTTGCCCATCAATAGTTCAAGACATTTTTCAGGGGCATTCCGACTCATTTTATGGCACTGATCTTAAAGGGACAAAGGCCCAGCTCACGAATGGCCCAATCCAGAAAATGGCCCAAACTGGCCTGTTCGCTACACGCTCGCCTAGCGAACGTTACGTTCGCTACACGCTCGCCTAGCGAACGTTCACTACACGCTCGCCTAGCGAAGCAAACGTTCGCTACCAGCTCGCCTAGCGAGGCTGACAGACAACAAAAATTTCGGGCTTCGTTCTGAGCCCATTAGGTCATGAAAAAGGGCATTATAAATACCAGCACTTCAGTAATAAAAAGAGGACGAAAAAGGGAGGAAAGGAGAACCCTAGCAAGCAAACCCTAGCGCTCACAGACGGAAAACCCTAAAGGAAACCCTGAAGGAAAAGCCGGCGGCAGCAAGGTCACTTCCGCTCAATTCGATCCGATCGGCCAACTCAAGGTTACAATTCGATTGCAAACAGGTTTGCATTACTATTATCGCTTTATTTTCTTAATTTGCATGTGATACCGCTTTATGTTCTTAACTTGCATGTGATATTATAATTGAATTCATAAACATATTTGAGGTTTTGCATGTGAATTTAAGTGTGCCTGAATATTGTGAATGCTGAACCATGTAATTATGTGTTGAATGCCATAAGCCATGCCGCAGGTTGAAGTCATACTGTTCTGAAATTCAAAACCCGCAGCCGCTCGCTAGCACATCGCTAAGCGAGCACGCAGCGAGTGTTCGCTAGACCTTCGCTAGGCGAAGCAGAGGCGAACAAGGGCAGCCACCAATATTTTGTTTGTTATGTCTTATGCGTATCTGGTCGATTCTATGATAATTATACACTGTTTTCTTGCTGCTGTTTTTCTTTTACGGTGTAATCCTCGATTGCACCCGGATTTGGTATGCTAACCCGTTTGTTGAATTTTGCAAAGGTTCATATGTCCCAGAAAAAAGATCGCCGTTTAGGTCTTCCACTTTATTTGTGGGATACCCTTGGGGAGACTCACCCTAAATTGCTTACTTAATTTTAATGTGTTAATTTTAATGTATTAATTTTAATGTATTAATTTTAATGTATTGATTTTAGTATGGACTTAATTACTTAATTGACTTTAAAATATGACCTTTAAATAAGTGATCTTGGACCTCTCTTTGCTGCCTTACGGTATTACGGTATAACGGTCATGTCCCGCGAATGTAGGGATACACTTAGCAAAGACCCTCCGATTAAATCATCATGTCCCTTTAAAATAAATCATAGTCCCTCGGATGTTGCCTTCGAATATATGATTTTGTCCCTCGATGACCCTTCGGTATAGCCTACGGTTAAATGATGATCGTCCCTTTGAATGCTAAGGTATCCTTACAACTGTTGCCTTCAATGACCTATCGATGACCCTACGGTGACCCTTAAACATCCAAAGGGTAAAATTACTTACTTCTCAATAGTAAGGACAGTTTTACCCTCATAAGGATAGGAAACGTTCATAACGACCTTAGGAAGGTATAACTCTCAATTGCTGGATCATAACCTAAAACATTTCCCACCCCTCACACTTTGCAAATCCTAGAAAATCACCACTTGGTATACATTCATACTAGAATCATTACCAAGTCACATTTTTCTAAACCGTTTTCAAAATCAAACGAGATAAATACTTTGTATACATTCATACGAGAATCATTACAAAGTTAAACTCTCTTTTCGAAACATTTTTTAAACAATTCACGAACACTTTTCAGACAAAAATATAAGTGATCCAGCAATTAAGAGCCCATGGATAACCATGGATACAAAGGGTGCTAACACCTTCCCTTTGTATAATGTACCTCCCGAACCCAAAATCTATTGAGGTCTTTCCTGTTCTTTTCCACCTTTCCTTATTGGATAAAAGAAAAGTCGGTGGCGACTCTTGCTATCCGCGACATTGCGATAAAAAGCAAAACACCCCAAGTCAGTTCACCGTATGACAATCATTCCTTTTCTCTTTTTGATGTTGTCAAAGGGGGAGAAGAGATACAAGCAGCCAAAATATTCACAACAATTAACAGTCGGTTTTGCAGATAGCCTTAGATTACAAAAGAAAGGGGGAGTATGCATAATGTGTGTAAATATTGCATGTTGTTTTTCTCTTTGGCTTTACACAAGTTGTCATCATCAAAAAGGGGGAGTATGTAAAGACAAATTGTCATACAACATATAATCATAGGTTTCGATGATGACAAATGACTACCATGGATGAATCGCCATTGTCGATTCCACTTCTACAAAACAAATGCAACATATCACCTATGATATCCTTTTCTATGCTCATCTAAAACTGCTATATTTCATACAACATATGTGGATAAAATATGGTCATGACAAAATGCATGAAAACCACAAAACTATGAATTTTTGCAGATTTGCAGGGTTTGAGTCGACCGCAAGGGTCAGCGCTAGGGGTGTTCACGGTCCGGTTTGGATCGGTTTTGAGACAAAATATCATCCGATCCAAAATATATAAAGCATACGGTTTGGTTCGGTTTTTGGATGACAACAAGAAAAATCCAATCCAATCCAATCCAATTTATACGGTTTACTTCGGTTCGGTTGAATCGGTTTTATTCGGTTTTTAAATCAACACTGTGAAATTTAAAACGAATATAAATCAATACCAGTTACAATTATGCCACCAACGTCTACTAAGACAATATCTAATTTTCATATTATATGGCTATTTGATGTCATTGTTGCAAAGATTCATTATAATATATGGACAATATCTATCCCAACGAAATAGACATTGCTGTAATAAATATTTTATATGGAGACCTGCTTACTTAGTGCTTATAGGGAGACTTGTAATATAAATTAAATATATGACAAATATATATGACAGTAACATACCAAAGCTGCATTAAAGTGAATATAATAATAAAACTTCAAGAAAAATATCAATGACAGCATAATTGATAGTTTCAAAATCACAGCCTGCAACATTGATAGACAAATCTAAAATTTTCTAATTATCCTGAAATTGCTCCAGCTTCACAATAATTATCCTGCAATTGCTCCAGCTTCACAATCTACCCAATTCTTTCAGATATCAAAAGCTAATCAGAGTCTATATCAGATACACCTTCATTCAATTGTGGGATTGGAGCAAGTTCTACAAAAATAAAGATAAATATTACTCAATATAAAAGATAAACAATGCTCAACAAAAAATAATATAAGTTATAAGTAAATTACCTAATTCCAGATTTTCTAACTCATCCACAAGCTCTTCAATATCCACCGACACCGGGGAAGATTTACACCAATTTTGTGTACAAATTAAAGCTTCAACTGTTTTTGGCGTAAGAGAACTTCTATAGCAAGTAAGCACTCTACCTCCGGTAGAGAAGGCAGACTCTGAAGCTACAGTAGATACAGGAATGGCCAATATATCTCTAGCCATTTGACCAAGAATAGGATACTTGTTGGAATTCACCTTCCACCAATTCAAGATATCAAAACCAGGACCTTTCTTCTCCAAATTCTCCATGAGATACAAATCCAATTCATTTTTCTGCATGCTCTCATTAAGATTCATGTCCATCTCAACCTCTAAAGCAAATGCATCCTCTGGTGCTTTAAGTTCTACCAACTCTACTTCTTGAGTGGAATGTGTAACATTTTCAGTTTGACCGTTACCAAGGAAAAGCCTATAACTCTCAAATATTTTATTTAATGTATCCTCCGTTTTTTTATACAAAGATACAGCAACATCATTTGGATATGCCCTGTTCAATCCCCACCTAACAAACTGCATCTTATGTCGAGGATCAAGCACAACAGCAACAAAGATCAACATATTCATTTTTTCAACCTTACCCCAATATTTATCATACTTAACTTTCATATTTTCAGCCATAATTCCAAGCAAGTTGTAACACCCCAATAAAATAAAATAATTATTTAAATTTAAGTTAATAGTATATTATTAATTTAATTTAATAATTGGATTATTTTATTATTGGAATAAAATAAATTGGAAAATATATAAGTTGGAATTAAGGAAAAAGTCCCATTTTGGAGTAAAAAGGTTTCTACGTGAAAAACAGAGAAAATCGTGAAAAGGGAAAGGGCAGAGAAGAGGAGAAAGGAGCTGAAGAGCAAAGGTTGAAGAACGGAAAGGCTTGAAGCTCAAAGATTCGCCGGATTGTTAAGGTAAGGGGGGTTTATCGTCGATTAATGGGTATTATGGGATAATATGTAATGGGTAGTGAGAAACCGTTGAATCGACCCTAATTGGGATTTAGAATGCTGAAAAATTTGTGATGAATAGGTTGAGTGAAAACCGTAATCAAATTGATAATTGTGTGTGTAATCAAACCGATAAATTGGTGATGAATGGCGACGGGTAAGTTTGAGTGGGAAGGGTCTGGAATGGGCACATGAGATCCCTGCCCAAAGAGAACGCGTCTGGTGAACTGTCATGTTCGCCTAGCGAACATAACCTTCGCCTAGCGAAGGAACGCGCCTCAACCTCGCCCCAGCGAGATTGAGAGGTTTTGCTACTGTAATGTTCGCTGTGGACTCGCTGGAGCTTCGCCTAGCGAGTGAGTGCTAGCTGTGTTTTTCACCAAAACAAAATGAGTTCGCTATTACCTTCGCCTTGAGCTCGCCTAGCGAATTAATTTACCAATTTCCTGGAGCTGTTCGCCTTGAGCTCGCCTAGCGAACCAGAGCCTCGCCACTGCCTCGCCTAGCGAGCAAGGCAGAAGAAGTGTTTATACATGTGTTGCTGAGGTGTTTCATACATGTGTTGAGGAAGTGTTTTATACATGTGTTGATGATGTGTTGATACATGTATTGATGATGTATGATGATATGCAAAATGTTGTGAATGTATATATTACGCATGTATTTGTGAATGGACTGTTGTATGGCTTAGAGTGTGAGCATATGTCCATTGTGAGTTGTTGTTGATGCTGCATTGCTAGATGATTAGTGTGCATGGCATAGCCTGTGGGGCTGTAGCTAATTCCCATTGTGAGGAATTGGTGAGTGAATCGTTGTGAATTGTTGTTGATGTTTGCATGCTAGATGATTAGCTTGCATAGTCTAGCCTTTGGGGCTGTAGCTAATTCCCATGGTGAGGAATTAGTGAGTGAGTCATTAGGTCTCAATGAGTGGGACTAGTGAGCTTAGTAGCCGTATCTGGAGGGATCGGTGAGCTTGAACTATATGTTCGAGAATAGTCGGTACCGCATGTGTAGAGTCTCATTGCATAAAAATATGTATGGCGTATAATATGAATGGATGTGTTCCAATATTATACGTGTGTTGTGTTGTTGTTAAGTATGATTTGAGATTATACTGGTATTGTATATTGATGTTGAGAATGATGTTTAAGCCAATGAGCTATTACTGAATGTGTATTGCAATTAGGGTGATTGATGTGTTAATTACTTGGCATTACATGTTGTTTTATAATGCTTATTATATTGATTGAGGAACTCACCCTTACAACTATTTTTCAGGTAACGAGAAATGAGTTGAGTAGAAGCGAATGCTTGGAGTCTAGTGTAGTCTCCTTAGTGGGTCATGCTCTGATAGATGTAACATCGGGAGGGAACCTTTTTAATTATGTTGTTAAAGATTGTTGAACCAGTTTACATGTAGTATGTTACATGTTTTGATTAATTTGATTTATATCCGCTGCGATTTATGCAAATGTTTAATTGATTAAATAAAGAGCATGACAGTTATTTTGGAACATGGTGTGAATGATTGTGTGACACCCTTAACTGCATAATTACTCTGATATATGTTTATTATTTTAATTAAATAATTGGGGTATTTTAGAAGGGTGTTACATTAGTGGTATCAGAGCATAGTCGGTCGTGTCGAGTCGTAATTATTCTGTTTTCCCTGTACGGGATAGGAGTTGTGTAACCCTATCAGTACTTATTGTTTTAGCTTGCTGGGTTTTCAGAATAGAGATGGCTGGAAGAGGTAGAGATGATGCTGCGATTGCTGAGGCTCTGGGTATGCTAGCTGGAGTACTTGGAGGGAATCCGAATGTTGTGGGGATGGGAGCTGCTCGTCAACTGAGTGAGTTCCAGAAGAACAATCCTCCAATGTTCAAGGGAGCATACGATCCAGATGGCGCTCAGAAGTGGTTGAAGGAGATCGAGAGGATCTTCAGGGTAACTGAGTGTGCTGATAACCAGAAGGTCAGGTTCGGTACACATATGCTGTCAGAGGAAGCTGATGATTGGTGGGTTGCTACCCGCACTGAGTTGGAATCTGCTGGGAATACTGAGATCACTTGGGCTGTGTTCAGGGAAAGGTTCCTGAGAAAGTATTTTCCAGAAGATGTCAGAGGAAAGAAAGAGATAGAGTTTTTGGAATTGAAGCAGGGTAACAGGTCGGTTACTGAGTATGCTGCGAAGTTCACCGAGCTGTCAAAGTACTATACTCCCTATAATGAGGCTGCTGGAGAATTTTCGAAATGTGTGAAGTTTGAGAACGGGTTGCGTCCTGAGATCAAACAAGCTATTGGATATCAGAGGATCAGGGTGTTTTCTGACTTGGTTGACTGTTGCAGAATTTTTGAACAGGATTCCAAGGCTAGAGCAGAGAGCTATCAGCAGAGGGTTGATAGGAAGGGTAAGAATCAGATGGATCGTGGAAAACCGTATGCAGCTGGCAAAGGTTTTCAGAAGCAGAGTGGCATGAAGAGGCCTAGTGGGGGAGACTCTAGTGCTCCTGCTAAGTGTTATAGATGTGGTCGGGCTGGACATCGTGTTCATGAGTGTACCAGTGCTGAGATGAAGTGTTTCAAGTGTGGGAAAGGTGGTCACTTGGCTGCAGAGTGCCGATTGAAGACTGTAACTTGTTTCAACTGTGGAGAGTTGGGTCATATCAGTCCCCAGTGTCCTAAGCCGAAGAAGGAGAATCAGTCAGGAGGCAAGGTTTTTGCTCTATCAGGTTCTGAGACTTCTGCAGATGATCGTTTGATCAGAGGTACGTGTTATATTAATGGCTTTCCTCTTATAGCTATTATTGACACAGGTGCTACTCATTCTTTTATATCTGTGGATTGTGCTGTGAAGCTTAAATTAGAGATATCTGAGATGCGTGGAAGTATGGTGATTGATACTCCTGCAAAGGGTTCAGTGACTACTACTTCGGTTTGTTTGAGTTGTCCTTTGAATATTTTTGGTAGAGATTTTGGGATAGACCTTGTGTGTCTTCCATTAGTGCAGATTGACGTTATCTTGGGTATGAACTGGTTGGTGTTTAACCGAGTTTATATCAACTGTTTTGATAAGACGGTGATATTTCCTGAGACTGAGGAAGGGCAGAGTCTGTTTCTATCAGCCAGGCAGGTGAATGAGGAAGTGGCAGATGGGGCAGAGTTGTTTATGCTGTTGGCAACTTTAGAGGCTAAAGATAAACTAGTGATTCGTGATCTAGCAGTGGTGTGTGATTTTCCTGATGTGTTTCCGGAAGAAGTGAATGAGTTACCGCCAGAGCGTGAAGTTGAGTTCTCGATTGAATTGGTACCTGGTACTAGACCGATATCGATGGCTCCGTACCGTATGTCTGCTGTTGAGTTAGCTGAATTGAAAAGTCAGTTGGAAGATTTGTTGGATAAGAAGTTTATTCGTCCAAGTGTGTCACCGTGGGGTGCACCAGTGTTGTTGGCTAAGAAGAAGGAAGGTACTATGAGGTTGTGTGTGGACTACATGCAACTGAATAAAGTGACGATCAAGAATCGGTATCCTTTGCCGAGGATTGATGATTTGATGGATCAGTTGGTTGGTGCGAGTGTGTTCAGCAAGATAGATTTGAGATCTGGGTATCATCAGATACGTGTGAAAACTGAGGATATTCAGAAGACTGCTTTCAGAACGAGGTATGGACATTATGAGTATTCTGTAATGCCTTTTGGTGTGACTAATGCGCCTGGAGTATTTATGGAGTACATGAATAGGATCTTCCATCCGTACTTGGATCAGTTTGTTGTGGTGTTTATCGATGACATTTTGGTGTATTCGAAATCTGAAGAAGAGCATGCTGAGCATTTGAGAGTGGTTTTAGGAGTGCTGCGAGAAAAGCAGTTATTTGCTAAACTGTCTAAGTGTGAATTTTGGTTAGAAGAAGTTAGTTTTCTTGGTCATGTGATTTCAAGAGGTGGTGTTGCTGTTGATCCTTCTAAGATAGAAGCGGTATCTAAGTGGGAAGCTCCGAAGTCTGTTGCGGAGATTCGAAGTTTCCTTGGTTTGGCTGGTTATTATAGGAAGTTCATTGAGGGATTTTCTAAGTTGGCGTTACCGTTGACGATGTTGACTAGAAAGGGGCAAGCGTTTGTTTGGGACTCAAAATGTGAAGAAGGTTTCCAAGAGTTAAAGAGAAGGTTGACTACTGCTCCTATTTTGACGTTACCGAGTTCGTCGGAACCATTTGAAGTTTACTGTGATGCTTCATTGTTGGGTTTGGGTGGTGTGTTGATGCAGAATAAGCAGGTTATAGCTTATGCTTCGAGACAGCTGAGGGTTCATGAAAGGAACTATCCGACGCACGATTTAGAGTTGGCAGTTGTAGTGTTTGTTTTGAAGTTGTGGAGGCATTACTTGTATGGATCAAGATTTGAGGTTTTCAGTGACCATAAGAGTTTAAAGTATTTGTTTGATCAGAAAGAGCTGAATATGAGACAGAGGAGATGGTTAGAGTTTCTGAAGGATTATGATTTTGGGTTGAATTACCATCCGGGTAAAGCAAATGTAGTGGCTGATGCATTGAGTCGGAAATCATTACATATGTCTATGTTAATGGTTAAGGAATTGGATTTAATTGAGCAGTTTAGAGACTTGAGTTTGGTGTGTGAGAGTACTCACAACAGTGTTAAATTGGGAATGTTGAAGTTAACGAGTGGTATTCTGGAGGAGATCAGAGAGGGTCAGAAATCCGATATGCATTTGGTTGATAAGTTGACTTTAGCGAATCAAGGTCGAGGTGGTGAATTCAGAGTTGATGAGAATGGTGTTTTGAAATTTGGTAGTCGGGTGTGTATTCCGAATGTTATTGAGCTTAAGAAGAGTATTCTTGAGGAGGGACATCGTAGTGGCTTGAGTATTCATCCTGGAGCTACGAAGATGTATCATGATTTGAAAAAGTTATTTTGGTGGCCGGGAATGAAGAAAGAAATTGCGAGTTTTGTTTATTCCTGTTTGACTTGTCAGAAGTCAAAGATTGAGCATCAGAAGCCGTCTGGGCTAATGCAACCGTTGGCTATTCCAGAGTGGAAGTGGGATAGTATCAGTATGGATTTTGTTTCTGGTTTGCCGAGGACAAATAAGAATTTTGAAGCCATTTGGGTGATTGTTGACAGGTTGACAAA
The DNA here is from genome assembly GCF_024323335.1 of Lathyrus oleraceus. Lineage (NCBI taxonomy): Eukaryota > Viridiplantae > Streptophyta > Magnoliopsida > Fabales > Fabaceae > Lathyrus > Lathyrus oleraceus. Next base: position 256,948,078 of record NC_066581.1, read on the forward strand.
ATCGGCTCATTTCATTCCGATCAGAATGGATTATCCGTTAGAGAGATTAGCCGAGTTGTATATTGAGAAGATTGTAAGTTTGCATGGTATTCCGTCGAGTATTGTTTCAGACAGAGATCCTAGATTTACATCGAAGTTCTGGGAAGGTTTGCAGAAGGCTTTGGGAACTAAGCTGAGATTGAGTTCTGCATATCATCCGCAGACTGATGGTCAGACTGAGAGGACGATTCAGTCATTAGAAGATCTTTTGAGAGCTTGTGTTTTGGAAAAGGGAGGTGCTTGGGATTGTTATTTACCTTTGATTGAGTTTACCTACAACAATAGTTTTCATTCGAGCATTGGTATGGCACCGTTTGAAGCTTTGTATGGTAGGAGATGTCGGACACCTTTATGTTGGTATGAGTCCGGTGAGGGCGCTGTGGTTGGACCGGAGATTGTTCAACAAACTACGGAAAAGATTAAGATGATTCAGGAGAAGATGAGAATTGCTCAGAGTCGTCAGAAGAGTTATCATGATAAGAGGAGGAAGTCACTTGAGTTCCAAGAGGGAGATCATGTGTTTCTTCGTGTTACTCCGGTAACTGGTGTTGGTCGAGCTTTGAAGTCGAAGAAGTTGACACCGCGATTTATTGGTCCTTATCAGATTTTGGAGAGGATAGGGGAGGTAGCCTATCGTGTCGCTTTACCGCCGTCGCTTGCAAATTTGCATGAGGTTTTTCATGTGTCTCAGTTGAGGAGGTACATTCATGATCCGTCGCATGTAGTCCAAGTAGATGATGTACAGGTGAGAGATAACCTGACTGTTGAGACATCACCTATGAGGATCGAGGATCGAGAGTTGAAGCAGTTGCGGGGTAAAGAGATTGCCTTGGTGAAGGTAGCTTGGGGAGGACCAGCAGGTGGCAATGTGACTTGGGAACTGGAGAGTAAGATGAGGGAGTCTTATCCAGAGTTGTTCACTTGAGGTACGTTTTCGAGGACGAAAACTCTTTTAGTGGGGGAGAGTTGTAACACCCCAATAAAATAAAATAATTATTTAAATTTAAGTTAATAGTATATTATTAATTTAATTTAATAATTGGATTATTTTATTATTGGAATAAAATAAATTGGAAAATATATAAGTTGGAATTAAGGAAAAAGTCCCATTTTGGAGTAAAAAGGTTTCTACGTGAAAAACAGAGAAAATCGTGAAAAGGGAAAGGGCAGAGAAGAGGAGAAAGGAGCTGAAGAGCAAAGGTTGAAGAACGGAAAGGCTTGAAGCTCAAAGATTCGCCGGATTGTTAAGGTAAGGGGGGTTTATCGTCGATTAATGGGTATTATGGGATAATATGTAATGGGTAGTGAGAAACCGTTGAATCGACCCTAATTGGGATTTAGAATGCTGAAAAATTTGTGATGAATAGGTTGAGTGAAAACCGTAATCAAATTGATAATTGTGTGTGTAATCAAACCGATAAATTGGTGATGAATGGCGACGGGTAAGTTTGAGTGGGAAGGGTCTGGAATGGGCACATGAGATCCCTGCCCAAAGAGAACGCGTCTGGTGAACTGTCATGTTCGCCTAGCGAACATAACCTTCGCCTAGCGAAGGAACGCGCCTCAACCTCGCCCCAGCGAGATTGAGAGGTTTTGCTACTGTAATGTTCGCTGTGGACTCGCTGGAGCTTCGCCTAGCGAGTGAGTGCTAGCTGTGTTTTTCACCAAAACAAAATGAGTTCGCTATTACCTTCGCCTTGAGCTCGCCTAGCGAATTAATTTACCAATTTCCTGGAGCTGTTCGCCTTGAGCTCGCCTAGCGAACCAGAGCCTCGCCACTGCCTCGCCTAGCGAGCAAGGCAGAAGAAGTGTTTATACATGTGTTACTGAGGTGTTTCATACATGTGTTGAGGAAGTGTTTTATACATGTGTTGATGATGTGTTGATACATGTATTGATGATGTATGATGATATGCAAAATGTTGTGAATGTATATATTACGCATGTATTTGTGAATGGACTGTTGTATGGCTTAGAGTGTGAGCATATGTCCATTGTGAGTTGTTGTTGATGCTGCATTGCTAGATGATTAGTGTGCATGGCATAGCCTGTGGGGCTGTAGCTAATTCCCATTGTGAGGAATTGGTGAGTGAATCGTTGTGAATTGTTGTTGATGTTTGCATGCTAGATGATTAGCTTGCATAGTCTAGCCTTTGGGGCTGTAGCTAATTCCCATGGTGAGGAATTAGTGAGTGAGTCATTAGGTCTCAATGAGTGGGACTAGTGAGCTTAGTAGCCGTATCTGGAGGGATCGGTGAGCTTGAACTATATGTTCGAGAATAGTCGGTACCGCATGTGTAGAGTCTCATTGCATAAAAATATGTATGGCGTATAATATGAATGGATGTGTTCCAATATTATACGTGTGTTGTGTTGTTGTTAAGTATGATTTGAGATTATACTGGTATTGTATATTGATGTTGAGAATGATGTTTAAGCCAATGAGCTATTACTGAATGTGTATTGCAATTAGGGTGATTGATGTGTTAATTACTTGGCATTACATGTTGTTTTATAATGCTTATTATATTGATTGAGGAACTCACCCTTACAACTATTTTTCAGGTAACGAGAAATGAGTTGAGTAGAAGCGAATGCTTGGAGTCTAGTGTAGTCTCCTTAGTGGGTCATGCTCTGATAGATGTAACATCGGGAGGGAACCTTTTTAATTATGTTGTTAAAGATTGTTGAACCAGTTTACATGTAGTATGTTACATGTTTTGATTAATTTGATTTATATCCGCTGCGATTTATGCAAATGTTTAATTGATTAAATAAAGAGCATGACAATTATTTTGGAACATGGTGTGAATGATTGTGTGACACCCTTAACTGCATAATTACTCTGATATATGTTTATTATTTTAATTAAATAATTGGGGTATTTTAGAAGGGTGTTACACAAGTTGTCTGAACTTTTTAATTCTATCCACCCGTTCAAGGTAGTCAATATCTTAATATGCTCATTAAAATATTGAGAAGAGGTCACAAAAGTACTACCTAAAACCTTCTTTGTGATATCAAAAAATATTTTCAAAAAATTAACAAAGCATTTTGCATTATCCCAATCCTCTTTATTAGGAATACCATCTTTCATCAGCACAAAATCAGCACACTTCTCACTCAATCTCTTAAATGCCTTTTGAAACTTCAATGCACTTTCAAGCATAATATATGTGGAATTCCACCTAGTGGAAACATCCAACTGAACAATTGATTTTTCTTGTAACCTAACTTCCTTAATGCAAGTTTTAAACCTATCCATACGACCCGGAGATGCACGAACATATCTAACAGCATTCCTAATCTTACTAATTGAAGAATGATAGTCTTCCAGCCCATCTTGGACCACAAGATTCAGAATATGTGCACAACAGCGAACATGCATATGTCCCCCTTTCAATGGATGAGAATTCCAATCGTTAATTGTATTTTTCAAGTAAGTTATAGCAACATCGTTAGAACTAGCATTATCAACCGTAATGGTGAAAACATTACCTATTAGCCATTCCTCCAAACATTTTTCAATTTTTTTGCCGATGGTTACTCCTTTGTGATTCACAATTGGACAAAAATTCAGAATCCTTTTATGGATTTTCCAATCATGATCAATGAAATGTGCAGTGAGACAAAGATAACTCAAATTTTGAACAGATGTCCAACAATCAGTTGTAAGACAGACACATTGATTTGATTTATTTAGCACACTTTTTAACTTATGTTTCTCACTCGTGTACAAATCCCAACAATCTCTAGCAATTGTAATCCTTTTAGGAATTGAGAGTTTAGGTTGCACAACACTCATAAAATGAAGAAACCCCTCTCCCTCAACAAACTTAAAAGGCAACTCATCAACAATAATCATCCTAGCTAAAGCTTTCCTACATGCCTCGGCATCAAAATGAACACCAGTGAAAACACTACCAGATCCATTCCCATCTTCTTTTTCCAATTGTTGAAGAACAAGAGTCTGTTGAGTGGGATCAAGAGACTCTTTTGGAAACTTCTTACACTGATGCAGCAAATGGTGTTTTAAATTACTAGTGCCATTTCTTTGTGAATCAGCAGCATATGTTACATCACACCAATTACACTTAGCTCTTGATCCTATTTTTGTAAAATGTTCCCAAGTCCAAGATCTAGATTTAATAGGTTTTCTGTTACCTGAATCTCCAGCTATAACATTAGAATCATTGGAAGCTTCTCCAACCTTTCTTTTCTTGTTAGCATTTTCTTCATCATTGTTTGTTTCACTACTTTGTACCGATGGAGGTGGAGCTTCAGTTGTTTCAGCCTATAAAATAGGAAACACAATATTACACCATTGTAACATTAACCAACATTTTCAAAGGTAAAATAATCCACTTAAAATTAATTTTTGATACCTGAATAAGGTTGTTGACAATATCAGATTGAGTTACAGGATCAGTTTGGCTCATTCCTGTAAAAATAGATCAAACTTAAAATTAGAACAAAGTATAAACAGCTAGTTGTAAAAAAAGCTAATAAGAATATATTATGAAAAAGTTATGAAACAAAATATGAAAAACTAACAAAGAATAGACCTTGAAGAAATTATGAAAAACTAAATAAAATTTGTTACTGTTATAACCAACATGAAACGATTTCACATCAGAAAACTAATGAAAATAATTTTTAGTAAACTAGTGTTATAAAATTTAGAACATAAGTAAGTTAATTTTAAATAAGATTTCAACAACACAAATTAGAACAACTTTACAAAAGGATAAAAATTAGTACAACTTTAGAAAATCTGATCGAACAAAAGTATAAAGTACAAAAAAGACAAAATCAAAAAAATTAAGAAACTTGCTTACTGATAGTATAATTCAGAAAACTAATTGAGATGAATGTTGATTTAGACTTTTTTTTTCTTTTGATGAAAAGTGATTGAAATTGAAAGAGGAGATACAGACCTTAAATAGAGAACTGAAGAAGAAGAAAGGCCATGATTCAACTTTAACGTTGAGCCGAAATTGAATTTCTTGCGGTTATAATAACAATGAATAGCATTCATTGTATTTAATTTTGCGTATAATTCAAAATCTGAATAGGGAAACTACAGAAGTGATTGAGATTCTCTAGAGAAATTAGTGGTGGCTAACATAATTAATTTAATAGGATGAGTAAATGGAAGTAATACCGGTTCGGTTTTCATGAAGCCAACCGTAAACCGAACCGAACCGATCGGTTATGCAACATGGTGATCCAAATACATCCAAAAAAAATCGGTTTTTTTGGATTTCGGTTTTCGGTTCGGTTTTTGGATTGGATTGGATCTGAACACCCCTAGTCAGCGCATAACATAGACCAGTTGGTGACTGGTCAGCGCATGGTGGATTGAGTCGACCACAGGTCGGCGCATGGCATAGTGCAGTTGGCCACGGGTCAGCGCATGGAATACTTGAGTCGACCACAGGGTCGGCGCATGAAACTTTCATTTTCCCACGGGTCAGCGCACGCCGACCTATGGTCGACGCATACCGAAGCATTCTTCAGCCTGTCCAAAATTGCAGGCCATGCATCGACGCATAGACCTGCTATGGTCGACCGCTCGTGCGCAAATTTAGTTTTTGATTATTTTCCACTCTGTTTGAAAAGCTGTTATTTTTGGTTGGTAAGTTGGTTATTATATATAGAAGTTTAGTTACTTGTATCAACTAACATTTGTCAAATTGATTCAAGTGTTCAAAGAAACAAGAAAAAGTGAAATAGGTGTCCAAGATTCATCATCTTCATCTTTAACATCTCACAACACATCAACTACACACAACCATTTTTGAAGTGCCTTGTGATTGGTTAAAGGTGATAAGGTTCGAAGTCGTGATTGGGGAATCCGGTTCGGGTTGAAGCTTGTGACAGATTTTTTCTTGAATAAAACCGTCGGGGTTTTGTCCTCCAAGACTGGTTTGTGTTTGGGGGTTTTTGGACGAATTTCTTCATCATTTTTCAGCTGAGCGAAGGTGATTGAGAAGAGGAAGTCTTCGTCAATCTAGTAGCGGATTCAGTGATATTGAAGGGAAGAATTCAGGTTCGATTTGTTGTAGTTGAGATCAGCCGGGTCGAGGGTTTGAAGAACTGAGGGTTATTCAACAAAGGGGCTGGAATCGGAGGTCTATCAACAACAATCGAAGGGCTTGATTCATCTTGAATCAAGGAACAAGGAGTGGAAGCAACATTCAACATCTTGAGAGTTCTGTTGTATATTTGCTTTGTAATCCTTGTATAAACGGTTAAATTCAACAGGTGATATCTATTAAATCATCTCAATTCTAGTTTTAGAATTGAGGGCAGACGTACCCCGAAGCGAGGACGGCGGGGGAACTGCCTCATCAAATCTTTGTCTTCTCTAATTTTCTGCATAATTGTTTTAGCTTAAAAAATTAAGTGATTCTGGTATAAGCAGTTTTGTCAAACTTTGGTATTAATTGAGTAAGAGGTTAAAACTTTGTTTTTGAATTCAAAGTACAATAGAATATTGTACTAGATTAATTGAAAGCACTTACTCAACATAAATATCACTTGGAGTGTTTTTGCACACCAAGTGTTTGATAATTTTCCTAAACCAAAAGTATCTTAGTTGTGTATCTAGTTTGGTTTGCTCTTTGAATCATTTGGAACTAGGAATCCTAGCTAGTAAAACAAATCATTGATAGTGTGACGAGTGTAGTGATTCGTATTCTACATTATCAATAATTCATAGGCTTGACGCAAATCCGGTTTTCCAATAACGTTCGTTTTAGACTATATTTTCCTCGGCCGCTTCCGCACTTAAAACAAATTTTCAAAACCAATTTTAATTGGTAGCGCCGACTCAATTTTTAATTGGGATCTATTCAACCCCCCCTTCTAGATCCGTGCCATAGTCTAACACCAAAAACCCTTTAGATCAAACATAAACTCAATGCAAACAACATCAGGCATACATTATACCCAATCAAGCAGTCAACACAAGCAAATATACAAAGAGATTTGTACGGCCAACCTTCGGAGAGAAGGAGTTCTCTGGTAAGAGGTAAATTCTTTGAATTCTGCTTTCCCTTCTGTGTTACTTATCTCCCTATTCGTCTAATTCTTCTTCTTTGGATGTGAGGTCCTTCGAGTGGTGATGGTCAAACTCAAGCAGATTAGGGTTTTAATGTGAAAAACCTAATCCCTTCAGAGTTTGGAGCTCTTAATGAGGTTTGGTGGATTGCGGAAACAAGAATTTGAGGATTCTTTTTTAGGGTATTTCTTCTCTTTTTTTTAATTTTTTAATTTTAGACTTAGGTTTTTATAGAGTGAATTTTAGTTTTATAATTTAATTTTATAGATTTATTTTAGGTAATTTTGTATTAGGTTGAATCAGATTTGATTTGTAATTCGTGATTTGATCCTGATTTAGAATTAGGATTTTGAGATTTGATGTACTTAGTCTGAAATTACTTGTAATCATCATTTTGCAATGTATGTTATAATAAAAATGGAAGTATTTGATTGAATGATCTTAATCCATTTCAAATTGTTGTTTGTGCACTTTTAGGGTTTGATTGGGGAAGAAGATGAACAGGGTTCGGGTCATGGGTTTGACCCGGTCTAGGGGATGGATCCTGGGTCTAACCTGACCCAGTTGAATCTTGGGTCATCCGTTTAACCCAATTAAAATGGGGTACTGGATTGAGCTAGCCTTGTTCTCATACTTAAACAAAAGCCCAATACCGAAAAAAAACTAAATTAAAAGTAAGTTAATCCTTAAAATAAGTTAATTACTTATTTATTATATTTAAAAAAAACTAATTTAACTTATATCTAATTAGCTTAATAATATAAACTAAAAATAATTTTAATTGACCTATTAATAAATTAATTAGGAATCACTTAAAACTAATTAGCTTAATAATCAACCCTAAATTAGTAAAAATACAATTAACTTTATCATTAATACTAATTTATGTTTTAATCAATTTAATCAACCCTATTACTAATAATCTCAACATAATATCATAACTTAATTAAAAACCAGCTAATTTTATTCATCACTATCTAATTCACCCTACAATGTTGATCTAAATAATCTAATAGCTAACAACAATTAGTAATTGATTAGGATAGGATTAGGGTTTAGATAAGTCAATATGATTCTCCTTTGACTTTTTAGGTCATTGGAGTTGACCAGATGACCTATATGGTAATCTGAATATGTTAGTCTGCATTCTAAGTTAGTATTAAAGACGAAAATAATGGTAAAAAATTGGGGTACGACAACTGTCCCTATTTAATCAGCTCTCGACTGAGATGATGATGACGATGAGCCTTCATCTTCTCCAAGCGGAGATGGTTAAATATAGAGAGGAAATCCTAATTTTGACCACGAAGTTAGTGAAACCTGAGAATGAACGAGGATTGGATAATCCGTGACACTCCATTGGCCTTTGAGTCGTATCATGAGGGAACTCCTGATGGAAAAACCCTTGATGAAACCCCGCGGCAACCCTCTTAAAACTCCGGCGAAACCCATTAATTACGGTGGAACCCCTTGATAACCATTATGGTAGGACCTCATTGATAGGATTATATTTTTTTTGATATAATTCCTTATATTGGTGTCAAAAATCTTGATATAATCCCGTGAAATTCTTTTGACGAACCCGAGGAGAAACCCCTTGATAAAAATGCTTTATAGAACCCCGTGATAACCTTAATGGACCTATATGATGAATTCCCTTGATACAAAACTGTTGATAAGGTCCCTTGATATTATCCCTCGTGTTCCTGAGGGAACGTATCCCACGTGTGGGATAAGCTAGGTACACGAGAGGTAAAGACCTACTCCCTAATTAATAACGATCCTTTGGAAGGATCTACAATTGGATAAATTCCAAAAAACTCACGGTGAATGAGCTTGCTGGGGAAGTTCCTTATTGAAAAGGTGTTTACGGGAGTGTTACTTATTGGGAAAAGTCAATAAGTGTCCCTCTTGGGGAAATGTATTGGTATAACTGGGGATTGACCTCTAAGAGTGGTCACAAATCCTATGCCATGTATTATGTATATGCATATTTTGAATTGATGTATGCATGATGCGGTGTTTGGGCTAACCCTCTTTTATGATGCACGTATGAAATATCTTTGCGAGGTATGGTGTTTTCGTGAAGTTCCAACTCTCCGACCTTTGAGATTTGATATGTCCATGGATCAGGCCATGAGGCTCTTGATATCCGGGAGTACGCAATGTGATTTTGAAAAGAGAGAAACTCTCTTCCTGGTTAGATCATGAGTGTTGATTTATGGGCCCCGTGTTTTACTTGAGAGGCAATGTTGGAAGAATATGATCCCTTTGACATTTTCAAAATCGAAGTAGAATATGTTTTCTCTTGAAAGCCTTTTTATTATGCCCAAATTTCAATGCATTATTCATGAATAATTTCCATTCTATGATCAATCGAAAAAAATTGAAAAGCAAAGGAAGAGATTTGAAAAACAAATTTTATTAATTGATATTTGGCCCGTAAATGGGAAATATTACATAAGGAAGTAATTCCCGTAAGGGGAGATTATCGAAAATCTAAGAAGATGTGAAAATGGCAATAAAAAATAGATTTATTCATGTCCCTATTGAACCCGACACATGCTATTATCCCTATGTCTTCGAGGTCACAATACTTTGCTTCTGACGATGATGATTAGATTGATTGCTCCCATATGAATTCCTGTTGTAGGATGAAATAAGTGATGCGGTCACATGCCTTTTGGATATCCCTAATTTTTTTCTGGATCACTCTTTTCGAGTCTTAGTCCACCAGGATGATATACCCTATTTTGTCTAATCTGCTCTTTTGGGTTTTCGACTTATCGGGTTCTATTTTTTTAGACTAGTCCCTAATTTTTGCCTGGATTGCTCTTTCAAGTTTTCAATCCACTGGGACACCCTAATTTTTTCCTAAGTCTCCCTTTAGGGTTTTCGACTTAGCGGGATTTTTATCCTTATTTTCTAGGCATATTACTTCTTAACTACATCAGAGTTTATAGATCATGGTGACTCTGCTCCATCCATGGTTGTGAGGATCAAATCTCCGTCGGAGAAGGCCTTCTTCATGACATATGGTCCCTCGTGGTTCGGGGTCAATTTGCCGTGGGGATCTTTATGGATAGGTAGGATTTTCCTGAGCACTAGATCACCTTCTTCGAAATGCTGAGGACGAACTTTCTTATCGAATGCCTTCTTGAGCCTTCGCTGATATAGTTGCCTGTGACATACCGCAACCATGCGTTTCTCTTCTATAAGGTTTAATTGATCGAATCTGGTTTGTACTTATTCCACTTCGTCTAATTTGGTCTCCATCAAGACCCTTAATGAGGGGATTTCGACTTTGCTAGGGAGTATGACTTTAGTACGATATCAGAGAAAAAGGAGTTGCTCCTATTGAGGTGCAGATGGAAGTTATGTAGCCGTGCATAGAAAAAGGGAGCATCTCATGCCAGTCTTTAAAAGGTTCTCACCATCTCCTGGATGGTCTTTTTCATATTCTTGTTGGCCGTTTCTACTGCGTCGTTCATCTTTGGCCGATAGGGTGACGAGTTATGGTGTTCAATTTTGAAACTCTCGTATAACTCATCCATCACTTTATTATTTATATTCAACCCGTTGTCCGTAATAATCTTGTTAGGAACCCCGTATCGACAAATGATCTTCTTATTGATGAATCGTGCAATCACTTGTCTTGTCACATTGGTGTAAGAGTCAACTTCTACCCACTTGGTGAAGTAATCGATAACAACCATAATGAACCGGTGTCCATTCGAAGCTTTGGGATCGATCATCCCGATTATGTCTATACCCCACATCGAGAACGACCATGGAGATGTTAAAACGTTTAAGGGAGTGGGCAAAACATGTACCTTATCAGTAGTAGATCTAGCACTTGTGACACTTCTTAACATATTTGAACCAATCAGTTTCCATAGTCAACAAGTAATATCCTGCTCAGAGAATTTTATTTTCCCTAGAAGGCCCATTGGTGTGAGTTTCAAAGCACCCTTCGTGAATTTCTTTGATAAGCATGTCTTTCTCATACCCTTCCAAGCATCTGAGTAAGACCATGTCATGATTCCTCTTGTAAAGTACTTCCCCATTAAGGAGAAATTGGGAAGCCAATCTTCTGAGTGTCTTCTTATCCCCACTTGAGGCATTTGTAGGATATTCCTATTTTTGAAGAAATTATTTGATGTCATGGAACCATGGTTTATCATCCCCATCTACCTCTATGGCTACACAATAGGCAGGCTCATCCAAATGGTGAATCCTTATTGTTGGCACTTCGTTGTACCACTTGACCTTGAATATGGATGATAGAGTGGTCAGGGCGTCTGCTAGTTGATTCTCCTCCTGAGGAATATAGTGGAAGGTAACCTCGTCAAAGTAAGTGATCATCTTCCGGACGTGATCTTAGTACCAAATTAGCTTAGCATTATGGGTTCCCCACTCTCCCTTGATTTGATTGATGACAAGACCCGAGTCTCCATATACTTCTAGGATCTTGATTCTTAGGTCAATGTATCCGTCAATCCCTAGGATACACGCCTCATATTCTGCCGTGTTGTTTGTATAAGTAAAGCATAACCTAGCCATGAAGGGAATATGGTACCCTGTTAGGGAGGTTACGACGACTCCGATTCCATGTACGATTGTGTTTGAGGCACCATCAAATACCAATTTCCATTGTGATCCCAGTTCGGGTCCTTCATCGAGACCTGGGGTCTCACAATCCCTTATTACCATAATATCTTCGTCAGGAAAGTCAAAATGTATAGGGTGATAATCTCCTGTTGGCTGATGTGCGAGATAATCTTCTAGCAGACTCCCTTTTATAGCTTTTTGTGTGACATTCTGGATGTCGTATTATGTTAGCAACATTTTCCATCGGGCTATTCTCCCAGTTACTGTAGGCTTATCGAAGATATATTTGATAGGATCCATTCGAGATATTAATAGAGTAGTATGACACACCATATATTGTCTGAGCCGACGAGTAGCCCAAACTAGAGCACATCAAGTCTTCTCCAAGAGTGAATATCGGGATTCACAATCGGTGAACTTCTTGCTTAGGTAATAGATTGCATGCTCTTTTTTCCGGTATCATCTTGTTTCCCTAGCACACATCCCATAGAGTTGTCAAGTACTATTAGGTACTTTGTAAGTGGTCTCCCCGGGACTGGTGGTACCAAGATAGGTGGCTCTTGCAAGTATTCCTTGATTTTGTCGAAGGCCTTTTGACAACTTTCATTCCACTCAATGGCTTGATTTTTCCTGAGTAACTTGAAGATTGGTTCACACGTAGTTGTAAGATGTGAGATGAACCTAGCAATGTAATTCAATCTCCCCAAAAATCCTCGAACCTCCTTTTCCATCCTCGGAGTTGGCATCTCTTGGATAGCTTTCACTTTATCGGGATTGACTTTAATTCCCCTTTGGCTGACTATGAACCCTAATAACTTTCCTGATTTGCCCCAAAAAGTACATTCCGCTGGATTCAGACGTAACTTGAACTTTCTTAGATGATCAAATAGTTTTTGTAGGTTGATTATGTGATCCTCTTCGGTTTGTGATTTGACAATCATATCGTCAATGTAGACCTCTATTTCTTTGTGGATCATATCAGGGAGCAGGGTCACCATTGCCCTTAGATATGTTTCCCTGACATTTTTAAATCCGAAAGGCATTACCTTATAACAGAAGGTGCCCTAAGGAGTGATAAACATGGTTTTTTCCATGTCTGCAGGATCCATTTTTATCTGGTTATAACCTGAGAATCCATCCATGAAGGAGAAGAGTGAGAATTGAGCGGTATTATCTACTAGTACATCAATGTGCGGTAGTGGAAAGTCGTCCTTAGGGCCTGCCCTATTCAAATTCTGATAATCTATACACATTCTAATCTAGCCGTCTTTCTTTGGAACGAGAACAGTTAGCCATCCACTCTGGATATTTTGCAACAACTAAGAATCCAACATCGAGTTGTTTCTTGACCTCATCCTTTATCTTGAGAGACATGTATAACCTAGTTCTTCTTAATTTTTGCTTAACTGGTGGACACTCTGGTTTGAGTGGTAATTTTTGTACGACAATGTCCGTGTCTAACCCTAGAATATCCTGGTATGACCAAGCAGACACATCGGAGTATTCATGTAAGAGCTCGACCAACCTTTTCTTGACTTCATCTTTTAAGGAAGCACCAACCTTAACCTCCTTCTTGTTTTCCTTAGTCCCCCAAATTGATCACATCCACTAGTTCCTGATGAGGTTGTATTTCTTTGTCCTCCTGCTTCAGCAGCCTTGCTAACTCTTCTGGAAGTTCACTATTGTCCTCATCACCTTCTTCCGTTTGGTTAATTGGGAATTCAAAGTTATAAGGGATTATAGCAATGTAATTTTCAATGGGTTCATTCATTAATCTGCATAAGGAAGACTTTTATTTATTATTATCTTTTGGATGATTTGATAGAAATCAAAGAGTATGAAAGGGTATTGCCATTTTTTGAAAAGAAAATTTAAAACTAAAGAGAAGGATCTTAGTTAAAAACAAAAATGCAATTTTATTCATAAATAAGTAATTGAAACGAAGGGGGCCCTACAAAGCTTGTCCATTTGCCTTGGGTATAACAAATGACTTATTATTATTTTTTAAAATAGTAAATTACTTCGAACTGGAAATAATCTCCAGGATCTCGATGGCCTTCCAATTGCTGAGAGTTATATTTGGTGAGTAGTGGCACACCAAGTTGGGTATCGCTTTTTCTTCTTCTTCAACCATAACCACTTGATCTTCACCCATATATCCCGCAATGTGGAAGGTTTTTTGAAGTGTACAGAGCTTCTTCTGGCCTGTCTTCAGAACTCTTTCATAAGCTAGTTTATAACCCAACCCGAGCCGATCCTTTTCCTCCGGTATCTCCAACAGCTTGCCCCATCCCTGGGTATCTCTACCCTTTATCAATTTTGACATCTTCTCCCACGGGGATACTAGTTTTTCTCTTCTTCAACTAACTCCTACAATCTCCAAGGATTGAAAAGGTATTTATAATGTTTCTCCATCCGCTTCTATGTATCTGAAGGATGAAAGGTGGCTAACGAACATGTCCTCCTCCCCTTCCATGATTATTAGCTTATCATCAATTATGAATTTCAACCTCTGGTGTAACGTTGAAGTTACATCTCCCGCGGCATGGATCCAAGGTCGTCCTATGAGACAACTATAAGATGGATTGATGTCCATTACTTTAAAAGTGACCATAAAGGTATGAGGTCCCATTGTTATTGGTAAATCAAATTCTCCAATTACCATCCTCTTCGAACCATCAAAAGCCTTGACCACCAAAGTACTAAATTTCATGGAAGTTCTTACATTGTTCAGCTTTCCCAGAGTATTTTGAGGCATGACATTTAGAGACGATCTTGTTGATCGGAAAAATAGCAAGTGTACTATTTTTACCGATGTAGTAATAAGGAGTTTTATTCCCAAGTATCGATCTCAGGGATTGCGTAGGAAATACTTATTTTACTTCTGATTCTATTTGAACAAAAAGATAACGGTTTGGTTGGTTTTGGGAATTTATAACAAAGAACACAAAAAGATAGGAAAAATAACTGATTAAGATGAAACATGCTAGGGTGAGTGGTTGATTTAACAAGTTACGAATTCAAGTCAAGATTTCCTCAATACACATGAAACATTCAATTACCTAACCTCAGAGTGTTCTTCCTTAAGTCCTTAA